>NW_021413699.1:0-1436 GCF_001605985.2 Dendrobium catenatum | reverse complement strand
GGGTGACCAATGGATCTCTCATATAATTATGTATTTATTATGAATTAATTTATTTTTAATTAGATTATTTTCCCAAACTTATATATACTTATAAGTATTTTAAATTATTTTAAAACTACTTATAATTAAATCTTAATTTTGGGAGATCCACTATCTATGAAATTTTAAACATGGATTGTATATGTGAAGAGCAATTATGTGGGAGTAAATTAGTGGATGATTGAGTCTCAATCATTCACTAATCACTTCATTAAGCGCACTTACTTTCTTTATCGTACATTGCATATATAGGATGCACAAGCACTTAGTTTAGGCTCTCCTAGATCTAAGGACATGGTGTGTTTACTACTTTTATGTATCCCCTGCATTGTTACCTTGAGGGTTAGCATAAAACTTCATTTCAAATCCCTCTAACGTAGTGACACCCTAAGGACAATAATTAATGACTCGTCTAGCAAACTTAGAAAAATTCTAGGAGTTAGGGTTGATCAGTGATTGATATGAAAACTTCAATATTTAAACTTAGTAACATCTTAAATCTTTCAGAATTTCTAGGAATTTTTAGGGTTCTTTATACCCCTTAATTAAGCAACCATAATTTACCCGTTAAATAGCGCCTCGTAATTTTTAAAAATTACAATAAATCTATTTTAATTCAAAAAAATACCCATAATAGGTTGAATTGTTTAGAATTCCATCCTTAGCCTTATATAAATAGGGAACCTTAGGTTGACCATAATATGACCCTTAATTTAAATTTAATTAAAATGACCGTTTTGCCCCTATTAGAAAATTAAAATTATAAAAAATTCCAAAATTTCCCCAAACACTTAGAAAAATATTCTTAGGTCATTTCTGATCTTTTGAGGGGATTCAAATCAGTTTGAAGCTGATTTGGATCAAAACAATAAAATCACCGCTAATTAGGCAGTTTTAATAATTCATTAATAGCCCAAAACTTAGAAAATTCATAACTTTGCATAGAAAACTCCAAATCTAGCAAACTCAAAGCTTAAATACTCATCTTAAGGTCTAGTATTTACCTAAAATGTTAGAAACCCTAAATCTAGCCTATTTTTTATAGTAACATTTTGGATCCCCTCAACCTAGCACCTTGAAGGACTCGGGACTTTCTAAATTTGGCTAATACAATTTAAACTTTAATTATCAATACCCTAAGCATTAAAAATGAATCAATAAACTAAAATGGATCCTAATTTGCTAATATTTAAACTTTAATTAAAAATTTCTATTTTTGGCCTTCAATAAACCATTATATTAGACAATTTGAACTAATCATCCTACTTATTGTTGCAAATCTATTTTTTTCATGGCTTATGTTTTGATGATTGGCAAACACTACTTCTCTTGGACTACTTGTTGCTTCTAACTTTTCAGAAATTGAAGACCGGACGATCATGAAGAAGCCAAGTTCA
>NW_021413698.1:0-334 GCF_001605985.2 Dendrobium catenatum | reverse complement strand
TTAAGGGAGATGCAATAACATAGTGAAAATGCGTATACATTTGAATTTCACATTTGTTTGATTTATTGTTTTTGGATGAGTGTTGGGTCCTGGTATATTCATGGCAGTAAAGAGATGTATAGTTTAGTGTACTAATTTTGTACGGAGATACAACACATAAATATATAAAAAAGAGGGGTGCAACATTCATGAGAGACCAAGAGTTTTACGTAGAAAACTATAGCAAAAGTTCTTAAGAGTGTTGGAATATTTATTTGGTCAATAGGACTGTAGTCGACGGGCAACGGTGGTCGGAAGGACAATAGTCGGCAGTCGATAGTGGACGGAGTCGACG
>NW_021413697.1:0-250 GCF_001605985.2 Dendrobium catenatum | reverse complement strand
GGCCATAGGAGATGGGAACATATTTTTTTGGCAAGATAAATGGTTGGGAAATTTTTCTAATGGTAATCTCTTATATACTCATTCTACTTCTGCCTGGAAAGTCAAGGATTTTATTTTTAATGAGAATTGGAATATTGATTTACATGCCAATTTTGTTCTTGACTTTATTATTAATTTAATTATTAAGATCTCTATTCATTTGGACAATGAGGTTTGCATTTTATTTAATCATTCTAATGATGGCAATTTT
>NW_021413696.1:0-306 GCF_001605985.2 Dendrobium catenatum | reverse complement strand
AGAGAGAGAGAGAGAGAGAGAGGAGCAAGAGTCATAAAAGACACAAAGATTTTTATATGAAAAATCCTAAAAAAAAAGGGAAAAATAATGGGGTCTGACCTACTTAAATAAATCCACTAGTAATACTTGTTGATTACAAATGATGCCTTTCCTCAAGGGAAGGTGTTGGTTCATAGCACATTATATTGTTGAATAGGGAGAATCTAATAACATGATAGTTGTTCTCAAGAGAGTGTTGGTATGTTTGTTTGGTTGGTAGGACAGTCATCGAGCTACGAATATTAGAGAGACTATAGTTGAGTGACT
>NW_021413695.1:0-310 GCF_001605985.2 Dendrobium catenatum | reverse complement strand
CATACGATTTTAAAATCATATGTATGAAGTAAATTTTGTATAGTATAATTATTTCTTTTTCTTTAAACAGAGGGGTTTAGAAATCATTTTCATTCACTTTCATATCCATTTACAAACTCTCTAGTGCCCTTGTCTAGGTAATGGCTAGTTCCAGCAAACATCATTGTAGTTCTAAGGGTTCTTCTTCTAGAAGTGTTGTGGATTCTAACTTCATATCTAAGAAGTATGTGAAAGTTTGTTAGGAATGTTAAGCCCTTATGAAGTAGTCCTGAGGCTAACAAGAGGGGGGGGGGAGGTGAATTGGTATTTT
>NW_021413694.1:0-337 GCF_001605985.2 Dendrobium catenatum | reverse complement strand
TTAGAAATTCATTAGTTTCTTGGTCCAGTAGAAAACAGTATTCAGTGGCCCTATCTACTGCAGAAGCATAATACATTACATTAAGAAGTTGTGTGGCACAAGTTCTTTGGTTAAAACAACAGTTGATTGATTTAGGATTAACTATAGGCACTATTCCAATTTATTGTGACAATACTAGTGCTATTTGTATTTCCAAAAATCCTATTCAACATTCTAGAACCAAACACATTGACATAAGGCATCATTTCATAAGGGATCATGTATCCAAGGGAGAAATTGAATTTACTCATGTTTCAACTTAAAATCAACTTGCAGACATTTTTACAAAAACTTTAGC
>NW_021413693.1:0-506 GCF_001605985.2 Dendrobium catenatum | reverse complement strand
CTTCTACTAAGTACTAGGCAAGTTTATGAAGGCAAGTCTTTTGATGGATTGAATATGAAGGATTATTGTTGACAAGTTTTTTGGTCAAGGTTGAAATCAATTTGATGGAATGTTCGACCTGTTTGGATATGAGTGGCTAGTCTTCTTGAGTTATAGTATAATAGACTCCATAGTTGGTTGAGAGTGAAGAAGCAAGCTTGGATCTTCTTTTTATGATCTTCTCTAGTTGCTGGGTTGATGAATTCTATTTATGACAACTCATGGCTTGAGGTAATGATGAGTTGCTTTGAAAGTGTGCTTCTAGTGGGTGGGAAATGTCCTTCAATTCTTGGTGGGCATGCACAAACCCATGGTATATTCTTAAGAATCAATTCCCACCAAACTACTTTATTGAGTTTAAAATGGTTACCTTTAGGGAAATCTTCACTATTCATTTATCTCCTTAGGATTTATTAAATGCTTTCTAAGCAACTAAGAAAGCATCTACAAGTATACATATTTGATTG
>NW_021413692.1:0-250 GCF_001605985.2 Dendrobium catenatum | reverse complement strand
TTTTTGTGATGATAAAAGGGGGAGTAGGATGTGGTAGTAAAAAGGGGATGTGCTTGTAACTTTGAATTTCTAGTTAATTATTTTTTTTCTCTCTGAGTTTTTTCTACTTGTGTTTTTCCATCATCAAAAAGGGGGAGATTGTTGCAAACCTATTATCATAACCTGTGTTTTGATGATTGAAAAACACTATTGATTCTCTTGGACTATTTGTTTATTCTAACTTTTCAGGAATCAAAGATCGGACGAACAG
>NW_021413691.1:0-900 GCF_001605985.2 Dendrobium catenatum | reverse complement strand
AGAGCACTTCTGACCAACTTTCATCCTATCAAGCTGCTTGGTATTCTTGGATCTCTCAAAGAGCTAAAGCCCATTGGTTATCTCAAGGTGAGGATGACCTGGGATTCCTTTATGCAAAAATTCGTTCAAGGAAAAACAGGAATTTTATCAAAGTTCTTTCTACACCCAATGGTCCACTTACTTCTCATGATGAAATGGCTAAAGCATTGATAAACCATTTTAAGAACCTTTTTAATGCATCTTCTCCTTCTGGGGAAAATTCTTTTAGCATTCCTGTTGGAAGCACGGTTCCTTCCAACATGCTTGATGGTTTATTGATGGAGGTTACTAATGAAGAAATTAAGAAAGTGGTTTTTTCTGGCTCTTCTAAATCCGCTCCTGGGCCTGATGGATTTGCTTTTAGCTTCTATCAACAAACTTGGCATATCATTGGTTACAGTCTTTGCAAAGCAGTTAAACAATTTTTTACTACTGGTAAGATGCCTAGGGGGGCAAAAGCTACTGCCATCACCCTTATTCCTAAAGGATCTCACTCAAACTGCATTTCGGATTATCGTCCTATTTCCTTATGCAATGTTTTCTATAAGATTATTGCCAAGATTATTGCTAATAGGTTGAAGCCCATTCTTCCCACCATCATTCATGAGAGTCAGTCGGGCTTTATTTCTAAAAGATGTTCTACTGACAACATTATTCTTGCTGCGGAAATCTTGAGAGAATTTAACAAAGGTCGACCCTTTTTCTGTGCCAAATTAGACATCAAGAAAGCTTTTGACTCGGTTTCCCATTCTTTTCTGCTTAGTAGACTTAGGCAGAAAGGTTTTCCGGAAAAGTTTATTATGTGGATTCAAGGGTGTATTACAGATGTGCATTTCTCTATAAACCTTAATGGTGTCTTGG
>NW_021413690.1:0-947 GCF_001605985.2 Dendrobium catenatum | reverse complement strand
AGAATGTTATAATAAGTTTTATATGTCAATTCTTCAAAATACATAAAGATAGCAAAGCATGTATTTTTATTTTCTTTAACATGGCATATGATTTAAGGAGTTATAGGTTAAATCAACAAGAAAAATATTTTTATTTAAAATATTATTCATATTTTTATCAAGATACAAATCTATCATAAAGTGGGAAAATTTTATATTCCATTTGTAAGTAGTGAGGTGATTAAAATTAAATTGTAAGATCACCTCAAATATTTTGGTCATTTTATTCCAAGATAATTTGAGCTTGTATTATTTACATAAAATTATATTTTTCATTTTCTTTATCTATGCATATGGCTTAGTGAAGTTTATATTGTAATTAGATCGGGTTGTACTCGCCCATGTAGGAGAGTACTTAGGTTGCAAAGAACTTTCATTTAAAGAAGTATAGTTTGCAAGGAAAACTTGAGAATAGTGTTTTCTAGCCTGAGTGTTGGCTAGTGTGGACATGGGTCGAATAAGAATCCTAGTCGAACCACATAAAAATATTATACCTCTTATTTTCATTTCTTGCATATTTTTTTTATCATTTTCATAAAAATTGTGTGATTACTTTTTTTTCCAAATAGCATTAAAATTATTTTAATTTCTTTCTTTTAATAAAAATTTTAAAAGCAAATTCATCCCCCCCCTCCCTCTTGGGGTGTCATAGTCATCCAATAAGTTAAACCAACTTTTACTTATCTTCACATATATTATTACAATAATATTTTATAGATGAAATATCAAATAACTATTACTCAACCACACACCAGTATTCATTCCTAATACTTGTTTTTGTAATATGCATATGATAAATTATAAATTTTTATTTAGGAACATTCATATAAATATAAAAACTTTCATTCTACCCAGAGAAATTAAAAAATATTAATGTCAAAATGTTTAAAATATATAATAGTCCAAAT
>NW_021413689.1:0-233 GCF_001605985.2 Dendrobium catenatum | reverse complement strand
TTGGGTCACTATTTTATAGTACCCAAATTAGATTTAGGTTCTGAGGCAGATTCTTTTTAGATCTTAAGTCCTCGCCCTCTAGGAATATAATCCCAACTTTCTAATAAAATGTCAATTTAAACATAAAATTTCTCTCTTAAAATGTAAAGCCCAACATAGGATAGACTGAGGTTGCCTCTGAGCTTCTCAAAATCCGGCTCCTACTTTTTCTCCTTTAACTCGCTAATAAATGT
>NW_021413688.1:0-377 GCF_001605985.2 Dendrobium catenatum | reverse complement strand
TTAAATATGTTTTTTGAGTTTTTCCTCTGTACTCTTTATTTTTTGCCGGGAAGGCACTTGATTCCATGCATTTGTCCCTCTTTCAGTTGTGAATTCTTCAACTAGCATGTTCAGCCACTTTCTTGTTTCAAACCACAGCTGCAAATGCTCTAAAACTTCCAGAATTTACTTCTCATGTTTGGAAAAGCTCGAATGTTGTAATACAACATTCTGCGATCAGGCAATCAGGAATTCAGTTCAATATGTTCATGCTTTTCGGTTTGAATTGAAAGAACTGCAAAGCATGTGATCTTGACTTGTATTATCTTGTTAGTCAACTTTTTTTGTTTTTTTGTCTGGATTTAGGTCCTGAAGGCAGATGATGTTGATTTATCGAT
>NW_021413687.1:0-2356 GCF_001605985.2 Dendrobium catenatum | reverse complement strand
CAAAAGAATGAAGCTATAATGGCTGCCAAAGACACTCTTCATGAGAAAGAAATAGGTCTTTAAACAGATTTGCAAAACCAACATTATCATTCAGGCCGATATGAATATCGACCTGGCCAATCAGTATAAATTTTGCTCAATCATCCTAGTTAGTTTGGGACGATTAGATAATTTTTTAGTCATATCATCCCGGCTGATCCTACGATCGTCCCAGCCAATATGATCGTGTAATCATCCTTAATTACTTTCCTTAAATACCAAATTAATTTAGGAAAAACTGTGCTGGATTGGCCAGGCTGATTCCCGGGATGATGCCATGAATAATGTCCAAAAATAAGTAATACCTAAATAGATCTGGCGGCTGATTCTTTTTTATTTGAGGGCTTATTTGCTTAATGATAGTTGCCTTAGTAAGGATGCCCTAACTAGGGTTTATGTTTTTGAACCGATCATCCAAGCTGATATAAATATCATCCTAGACGATGTTACCAAAAATAGTAAACTCTAGGAAATAGTCAAAAATTCTCCCAAGGTGTGTGTGTGCAAGGTTACTTAGCATCATGAACCACAATTTTTATAATAGACTCAAGAAAGAGAAAAAATACAAACTTACTCAGACTTAATCTAGGAAATTTTGAGTTAGCTTGAGTTGCACTCGATCTTGTGGACCTCAATAGTTAGTAGGCAAGGTAGTTGTAGAAAATCATGAATGTTTGTTATCATCAAAACTCTAATCCATGAAAATAGATGCGTAACAATCTCCCCCTTTTTTATAATGGCAAACATT
The DNA here is from genome assembly GCF_001605985.2 of Dendrobium catenatum. Lineage (NCBI taxonomy): Eukaryota > Viridiplantae > Streptophyta > Magnoliopsida > Asparagales > Orchidaceae > Dendrobium > Dendrobium catenatum. The sequence continues at coordinate 1,569 of NW_021413687.1, read as the reverse complement.
ACTAGTTGAATTTGCAAAAATAAAAAGATTTTCTCCTAATCTCCCCCTTACTAAAGTAAAACTTTAAAAAAATAAGGTTAATAAAATTTTTTTTATTTTTGTAAAAAAAAGATACAAATACAATAGTATGTTCTCCCCCTTTGACATTATCAAAAAGAGAAGAGACACGAAAAAGTCTTAAAAAAGAAAAAGTTTCCTCATATTTTATTCATAAACTTAGTAAGGAATGGATTGACACTACATAATCTAGTAAAGGTAAGAAATTTAGAAATTGTTAATCCAAGCTCAAGTTCTTTTAAAGGCTCAAAAACTTTTTAATCTATTATCTAAATCAAGGAATAAATTAGAAGAAGAAACACTAATTTTTCAAAACTCTTTTCATAAAACATATCTAATAGAAGATTAATGCAAAAATTGGTGAATCAAGAATCATGATTTTGAAGATCAAGTATCAAAAATATCAAGGGTTTTCTTAAACGTCAAGTAATATAGAAAAAGTAAGCATACTCTTTGTAGGCTCATTTTATGCCTCTTGTCAGTTTTTGACGCACTTTATGCATCTTTTACTTTTTGATACACTTTGTGTATCTTTCTTGATTTGACGCCATTGTGCATCTTTTGGTGTCATTGGTCAATTATTTCTTTTATGAATATGCTACATTTCTAAAATTTAAAAAAACAAAAGGTAGATTCAACAACTTGCAAAATAATAAAGGAAAGAACACACCAGATTTATAGTGGTTCAGTCAAACCTTGACCTACGTCCACTCCTAAGAGACACCCTTTGAGGATTGCACTAAACTCAGTGTCTCTCCTTTAGCCCCCACAACTAGGCGCAGAAGCCTTATAAAATCACTTCCACCTTCCCCAGTGTGGCAGAGTAGCTGGTTCCTTTGACACCAAGTGATATTCTTCTTCCCTAAACTTCCCTCAAGACAAGCCTTAAATCTGATGGTACTAAGGTGAAAGCTCGTCGGAGCAACCATGTGGAATCCCCCTACACACTCCCTTAAAACACCCTCCAAGGATCTTCTCCCTCTCTCAAACTCTGCCATTTCCTCTCTCCCTTTCAAGCTCTCTCTTCAAGTTCCCTCCAAAAGAATGAAGCTATAATGGCTACCAAAGGTACTCTTCATAAGAAAGAAAAAGGTCTTTAAATAAATTTGCAAAATCGATATTATCGTCCAGGCTGATATGAATATTGGCCTGGCCGATCCGCATAAATTTTGTTCAATCAGCCCGATCGATTTGGGATGATTAGATAATTTTTTAGTCATATCATCCTAGCTGATCCTATGATCGGCCCAGAAAATGTGATCTTACAATCATCCTTAATTTCTTTTCTTAAATACCAAATTAATTTAGGAAAAATTATGCTGGATCGACCAGGACGATGCCCCGGATGATGTCCAAAAATAAGTAATATATAAATAGATATGGCAGCTAATTCTTTCTGATTTGAGCCTATCTTCCTGGCCGATACAAAATCATCCAGGATGATGTGCTTAATGACAGGTGCCTTAATAAGGATGCCCTAATTAGGGTTTCTATTTTTGAACCAGTCGTCCA
>NW_021413686.1:0-201 GCF_001605985.2 Dendrobium catenatum | reverse complement strand
AACATCCTAAACCTGAATTAAGCTATTACCTTCCAAATCATCCATTGTATGAAGATTTTTGTTAATAGATATCAGGGAATTCACTTTTATCACGCTGTTTCCAGAGATTGTATTTGAATTTCCGAATCTATTGACAAAAATTTTCATGCCCGAAGAAGAAGCACGCGGATCAAGTGATTTCAAAGGTGACACTATAGGAGA
>NW_021413685.1:0-204 GCF_001605985.2 Dendrobium catenatum | reverse complement strand
GTTAATAAATGGCGTCAAAGGATTATTCGCTTTGGAAGAAAATAAATAAAAAAAAGATCCGTAAAAATTAAGATATTCGTCTGATGTATAACTTCGATCAAAAAATCTGAGTTTATTTTGTAGATTAAAAAAAAAATATTGTTTGATGCGAAGTAAATAAGAAGTGGAAAAATTTTGTGTTAGCATCAATGTTGTGAAAATCAG
>NW_021413684.1:0-238 GCF_001605985.2 Dendrobium catenatum | reverse complement strand
AAAGAGGACTTCACTTGTTTTCCTTATTGACATGCATTAGAAAGGTTGTCCTTAGTAATGTCTAGTTTTGGTATACCTCTCACTAGGTTCTTTTCAGTAATTCTCCTAAGATTTTCATGCTAGAGTGACAAAGTCTCATATGCCAAAGCCATATCTCATCAAAAATAGTTTTTAAATAAAAAATAGTAGGAGTTTGAATATAATTCAAATCTAGTATATACACATTGTTTACCCTTAT
>NW_021413683.1:0-267 GCF_001605985.2 Dendrobium catenatum | reverse complement strand
TCACTCACACTCTCTCTCTTAGCTCTCACACACACTCTCTCTCTCTCCCTCTCTCTCATTCCTCTCTCCCTCTCCCTCCATTCCCCCTCTCTCTCTTTCATCGCTCTCTCTCTCTCTCTCTCACTCTCTCTATCCATCTCTCCCTTTCTCTCTTTATCTCGTTCCTCTCTCTCCTCTATCTCTCACTCTCTCCCTCTCCCTCTTAATCCCCTCTCTCTCTCACTCTCTCTCTCTCTCTCACTCTCTCTCACTCACTCACTCTCTCTC
>NW_021413682.1:0-246 GCF_001605985.2 Dendrobium catenatum | reverse complement strand
AAAGACCACAACAAAACGCATGGAGAATACGACAAGTACAAGCTCCTACGACCCAAAGCAGGAGATTAGTTGGTACACTACAATCCACCCGTAGAATGCAACGAGTAGTGTATGACAGTCTACCTATATGAAACAGCGAATAACTCTACTCAGAAGCTGCTACGCCATGCCACCGGATCCGCAATACTCGTACTAGCGGACAGAAGGCATGTATAAGCTCTTAAATGAAAAGTTGTGTGCATCCAA
>NW_021413681.1:0-225 GCF_001605985.2 Dendrobium catenatum | reverse complement strand
AGCCATCGGTTGCATATGGTTGCTTTGAAATATCTTTTTATTTCTTATGTTAATCATGAAGCATGTTTGGATGGTTTGAAAATTCTCAAGCAACCAAAGCTGCCATTACCTCAATTTCATCAATGCCTCGTCTTCTTATTGATTTCTCATTCTTTCTTCCTATGCTCAATAAAAAATTAGTTTCACCAAAAAAATTAGAACAAGCACACAGTTGTATGTATCAGA
>NW_021413680.1:0-305 GCF_001605985.2 Dendrobium catenatum | reverse complement strand
ATTCGGGTCCGGGTCAACCCAACCCGACACAAATGACCTGAAGTTGACCTAAAATTATTAGTTTATGGGTCAAAAATCAGGTCAATCTCGGGTTTTTGGGTCAAATAGGAGTTTTCGTGTCAATTTTGGGTCATTCTCGGGTCAACTTTGAGTTGTTGGGTCAACCTGAATCCGACCCGTTTCGGGTCCGAGTTGACCATAACCCGTATTTTTTCAGGTCGTGTCAAAAATTGAAACCCCTAGTCAAGGTTCTTACTTATATAAGTAATAGTTATGTAAAATATTTTAATATCCTTTTTAAATTC
>NW_021413679.1:0-212 GCF_001605985.2 Dendrobium catenatum | reverse complement strand
CGGATTTGATCGGGGAGAGGAATAGGAGTTTCTGGAATGCTCAATGGAACAGAGATCTTGGCTTGAGAGGCTGAAAGTGGTGAGAGAGTGCTAGGGTTGAGAATGATGGCTCAACATAGGGTTTTACCCTATTCAATCTTCTCCAAGCCAAAGGGACGGTCTTGATCGACCTAGAGGCTATCTGGGATGCTTCCACGTGCCCTGAGAGTTGT
>NW_021413678.1:0-549 GCF_001605985.2 Dendrobium catenatum | reverse complement strand
CTGCCAGACTTCAATCAGGCGTTTGTGGTGGAGACATATGCTTCAGGCTATGGATTGGGAGAAATGTTGATGCAGAACCACAGACCCATAGCTTACTTCAGTCAGGTACTGTCGTCCCGGGCTAGGCTGAAGTCTGTCTACGAGAGAGAGCTGATGGCTATTGTACTGGCCATCCAGAAGTGGAGACCTTACTTATTGGGCAGACACTTTATTGTCAGGACTGATCAGAGGAGCCTGAAGTACTTGTTAGAGCAGAGGATGGTCACAGAGGAGCATCAGAGGTGGTTGTCCAAGCTGCTGGGAAATGATTTTGAGATCCACTATTGGTCGGGACTAGAGAACAAGGCAGCGGATGCCTTATCACGTTGTATGGGGGAGCTCCAGGAGATTGCTGTATCAATACCAGTACTGAAAGATTGGGGAGCCATCAAAGAGGAGAGCATTCAGAATGAGGAGCTAAGGAAAATCAAAGAAGATGTGTTATCAGATGGGAACAGCCACCCAGGCTACTTAGTTGTGGGAGAAAGATTGTACTATCAGGGAAGGAGT
>NW_021413677.1:0-570 GCF_001605985.2 Dendrobium catenatum | reverse complement strand
TTATTGTAATTGAAGTCTGTATTTTTCATTTTATTGAGTCTAAGAGAATGTGATTGTAATTGAGTAACTGGGCACAAACACACCTAGGGAGAGTTTAAATCCATAAATTTTAAACTGATCGTACTGTATGATTTCTTTTTGTATGCGATAATCTAATCATTTATTTTCCCTTCGTGCAATTGAACAAACAGATTGGAGAAAATTTTTCTAAGTATGGATCGTACTATACGATATACCATTCATATATACCTTCCAAAGTATGAATTGGACGGGTCCCTTTTCGTCTCGAATTTTTGTTGAGATGAACCTAAAGAATTTTTGAACGGTTTGTATTGTATGATGTCGTCATCGTACACCATCTAGCATACGAATTGGACCGATCCCTTTTCATCTAGACAAATTTCAAAAATTATTGAACGGTTCATACAGTACGATGTCGTCATCGAATATAAGCCGTCTAGGGTAGAAATTGATTGTACTGTATGATTGTGTACACTCAAGATTAAAAATTTTAGTTTTTAGATGGTTTTTCGTATCTTTGATATAAAAGGTCCACTAAAACTGATGTGA
>NW_021413676.1:0-256 GCF_001605985.2 Dendrobium catenatum | reverse complement strand
TAAATTACTTTCTTGGCTTTAGTGTAAAACAAATGGATAATGGAAATTTTCTTAGCCAAATAAAGTACATTAAGGATATCTTGAAAAAATATGAAATGGATAGTGCTAAACCCATGAACACTCCAATGAGCTCAAAGACCGGGGAAAGTTGAGGAGCCGTTTGGCCACTAATTCAATTAGATAAAGATCCTAGTGGAAAATCAGTAGATCAGAAAAAGCATAGAGGAATGATTGGGTCCCTTCTTTACCTGACTGC
>NW_021413675.1:0-266 GCF_001605985.2 Dendrobium catenatum | reverse complement strand
ACAAGGATGACAATTACTTTTGATCAATTGCCAAAACTTAGGAAGAGGCATTATAACTCAAACCACTTAAGAAATCCTTTTTCTAGAGTTAGATATTTTTCATGTGGCATGCTATGACACATCTCACACACTTGCATAGTTCACTATAGTACACATTGGGTATGGGTACTTAAGGTGCATAATCTATAGCATATCACACATGTATTGCATTCTACTCTTCATAAGAAGGAACACAAACCTGTTTGGGTTCCTAAATCTAACATTTA
>NW_021413674.1:0-252 GCF_001605985.2 Dendrobium catenatum | reverse complement strand
CTTGAATTGCCTCTATTTCATCATCTTCAATTTTAGAATCTGAGATCTTATCTGATTCATCAAATACCACATGGGTGGATTCTTCTACTACAAGGGTTCTCTTATTAAAAATTCTATAGGCCTTACCTACAGAGGAAAAACCTAAGAAGACACCCTTATCAGACTTGGGATAAAATTTTCCTAAGGGATGTTTACCATTATTTAGGATAAAGCACTTACACCCAAAGACATGTAAATATGAAAGATTTGGTG
>NW_021413673.1:0-1292 GCF_001605985.2 Dendrobium catenatum | reverse complement strand
ATGGAACCTCAAAGGTGATTTCTCGCTTCTTACTCTTAACGAAGGTTTCTTCCTTCTTAAGTTCTCTGCTCTTGAGGATTACGAACGTGCCTGGACTGGAGGCCCTTGGTTCTTTTTGGGAAACCATTCATTCTGCAAAAGTGGACGCCAGAATTTGTTCCGAAAAGGGAGGAGTTTCCTTCAATACCTTTGTGGATCAAGATCATGAACTGCCCCTATCTTGCTGGACACCTAAAGGTATCTCTAAACTAGCTAGTTGTATTGGTGTTCCCCTTGCTGTAGACGCGCTTACAGCTGCTAAAACCCGACCTTCGCTCGGGTTTGTGTTCAAATAACTAATGCATCTCCTCTACCTGAAGAAATTTTTTACAATGTCAATGGCCAAACCTTCCCTCTTAGAATCCAATATGATTGGAAGCCTGAACATTGTTCCCAGTGCGGTTCTATCATGCACCCCCCAACTCTATGCCCCAAAGATCCGGTTTTGCGCCCTCCCACTGCTCCCAAACCGCGAGGGAGAAGCATGAGCAGAATACCCCGTTTAACATCTCCGCCAAGACTTACAATCCCAAAACCAACAACACTATTGAAAGCCAGCCACAGCCAGCTGCAGCCGCTACCTCTATGCCAACTACCTCAAATAGTCACCTTCTCCCGAACCTTAACTCTCCTTCTGTGGCCTTATGAAAGGGAACAGCTTGCTTCAACAACAGAGAAGCAAGCTGCTCCCTTTCAAACTGAAGTACATGAAAAAAACATTAACTGCTACAAGATAATCACACACACATATAAATCTAGTTGCAAAATCTATAGTAGATACTTCTAAAATGCCAGTCAATCCCTTGATATAACAAGTGCTCTTGACTCTATGTAATCAAATGTTGGACGAAATAAATCATTGGGACCAATAGTGTCCTTCACCACATCTATGTCTCCACTGTTATTGAAAGCATCAAACACAAAAAGGCCCATTCCACATATGCCCATAACAAAATCTGAGTTTCTCCAAACCTGAGTTATCAAAGAGTGATGATAATGAGAATTAAATCCTGGTATAACTGGTGATAAGGCTGCCTTTACGGAGCGAAAAATGCTCAATATGCGAGGGCGGACTGCTGCTCCTCGTGAATATTCTTCCTTCAGTGCTCCCAAGAAAAATGGAGTCACCGCGGGAGAAAATAGAGAGACCATCAGCACCACCATGCCTGGATATCTTAAGTCCTACACCAGAAGAAATTCGAAAATCAAACAAATTAACACCATCCTGAGTGCATAAAACACCGTCATTACCC
>NW_021413672.1:0-422 GCF_001605985.2 Dendrobium catenatum | reverse complement strand
AATATAACTCATTCAAATAGCAACTATTCAAACAGCTTGCACATGGAAGAACAAGTGAAGATAAAGAACATCCCATTCTCAAAGTCAATTATGTCATTTCTAGGATTAGAATTCATGTTGTTGTCAGTAATAACCGACCACTTTTAATTCCTATAGACCTTATATTATAAATTAAGTGGCATTCACCATAAGGATATTTTGAATTTATTTAATTAATTGATTTAATTTGTTTAAATTATTTGCATAGTAGAAATGTCTGCTTTTCTAGTCTTTTTCTTTCATGCCGTGTTTTGATTTAACTTAGTTATGCTTAGAGGCTCATGAGGATACTATTAGAAAATTTTCTTCTTTAATTAAAAAAAAACTTTAGAATATTTAGTTTAGAATACCACAAACACAAACATACACAAACTAATAATTTC
>NW_021413671.1:0-227 GCF_001605985.2 Dendrobium catenatum | reverse complement strand
ATGATCTAAGTGTTTGAAATTATTTTGATATTTTCTTCCAAAAATAACAGACCACAGAGCTATTAACAACATCTAGTGAATTAAAAATAAACTCTTCCATAAAATTTTCTTTTCATTTCATGATGTAAATATATATGTAATAATTCCATTATAATATATAGTTATAGACAAGAATGCATAATAGAGTATAATAAAAACTATTCATGATTATACAAAAAAAAAAAAAA
>NW_021413670.1:0-302 GCF_001605985.2 Dendrobium catenatum | reverse complement strand
CGGCGATCCTCCGACGAATCCGAGACGTTTCGCGTTCCAGGAAGAATCCCGGTCGATCGAGCGTGAGTTGGACCTCGACGTCAACTAGGAAATTGTTCCTGGAGAGCCCACGAGTCCAACAAGACCAAGATCTTCCGAATCCACCGTGTGGATTAGGTAAAAACTCAAACCCTAGATAGCACACTTAGATCTAAATAACTTTTCATATACTGCATATTTAGTCTCGAAAAAAGGTCCCCGATGATGCTCTTCATGCCCATTATCTGTGTTTAAAATTTCATTGAATTCTATCGTGTGTATCG
>NW_021413669.1:0-440 GCF_001605985.2 Dendrobium catenatum | reverse complement strand
TGGATTTTCAGGTATTCAGCTCACTTCTGATGATTTTATGATTCGAGATATGGAACAGTTGCAGTTGGAGGTGATTTCCTCCAGTAGTTTGGCTTCTGGAGTTTTGGCTCAGTTGAGCATTCAGTCTTCTTTGGAAGAAAGATTCAGGAAGCCCAGAAGTTAGATTTTGATTATTCGACGTTGATTGCTCAGATTGAATCTGGTAAGAAGCCTGAACTCCGAGTTTCTGATTCTGGTACTATTTTCCGCAAGAACAGGTTGTGGATTCCTGTGTTTGGAGATTTGAGGAAAGAGATTCTGTATGAATCTCATCATTCAGGCTACACTGTTCATCCGGGAAGTGGCAAGATGTACTGAGATATGAAGAGTTTGTTCTGGTGGCCGGGAATGAAAAAGGATGTACCAAATTTTGTTGCTAGATGCGAGGCCTGTCAGTTGGT
>NW_021413668.1:0-230 GCF_001605985.2 Dendrobium catenatum | reverse complement strand
GGTTCAAGAGAATGAGGAAGGCAAGTAGAATGCCTTGTACTACCTTAGCAGATGATTAATACCTTGTATCAATGCTCAAATTAGAAATAGAGTTCTATCATTCACCTATATAAATGATACCTTGTATTGACTCTCTTTTGACAAAATGTGGTTGCATTTCCTTAATAAAGAACAGGCTCGTAAGATCATGGGAGAGATACACGCAGGACTTTTTGGTGCCCATCAGTATG
>NW_021413667.1:0-297 GCF_001605985.2 Dendrobium catenatum | reverse complement strand
GCCACCTCCAAAGAACCTTCGACAACTCCGTTCTTTATAAGGACAACTGGCTTTCATTCGGAGATTCATATCGAATCTGTCAGGTAGATGCCAACCATTTTCAAAACTGATGAAGAAAGATGTCCGTTTCAAATGGGACGAAGAGTGCCAAGAAGCGTTTGACAGTATTAAAAGATATCTGTTGAATCATCCTATTCTCGCGGCGCCAATCCCAGGGAAGCGTCTTATACTGTACACGGCAGTACTAGAAGAGTCCCTCAGAGCATTATTGGCCCAGCATAATGAAGAAGGAAAAGA
>NW_021413666.1:0-487 GCF_001605985.2 Dendrobium catenatum | reverse complement strand
AATAACAATATGAGCCTAGATCTGAGAGTTCTATCATGCCAGTAGGGGGATTGAAGGTAGTTTAACAACATGCATTTTTTGAGGGACTATTTAGTAGAGGCATTTCTTAGGTTCTATTAAAGGAGGACATCTGGCAGTGGTCAAAGAGAGTTTAGTAGTTTTATTGCACCAACTCAAATTCACCAATGCGTGTAGAGTTTTACATATCAGGAGGCTAGTGTTTCCCAAATGTTATGTTAGCAGTAAATGAATTATTGATGAAATAAAACATCCTCCTAAGAAGAAGGTACCATTGACTAAGTTTTTGTTAAATTATGAGGCTAAGTGTTTGTGGTTATGTTGCGGATCTATGATTAATGATTTTGATGATAGCAAACATTCCTTATTTCTCTATGATTTCCTTATGTGCTAATGTTTCAGGTCCACACGGTCAGACTACAATTTGGAACTAGCTCAAGATTGGGTAGACTAAGTCTGTGTCAGTTTG
>NW_021413665.1:0-356 GCF_001605985.2 Dendrobium catenatum | reverse complement strand
CGTGCCCGATCAAGCTAATTTTGAGATGACGTATCAAGTATATAGCTTCATTTTTGTAAGCTATAAAATTAAAAAAGTCATTTTCCATAAAAATTGTAGATGGAAAAAAAATTAAGGAGATTAACATATGATATCATAATAATAGTATTTTTTCATATCATATTTCATTTCACCTTATATCTGATTTTCTTATGTGAATATCCTACTTCCATAACCCCTTATTGTTGGGACAAATTATAACGTGCGGTCTTTAAACAGTCCAGAGGTGAATCAGAATGTGCCACATCATTCGGTATCGAGCAGAACACAACAAGAAAATGATGTGGCGTATTCTTATTTGCCTCTGGACTTCATTC
>NW_021413664.1:0-226 GCF_001605985.2 Dendrobium catenatum | reverse complement strand
AATAAAACATTTACTTCCTTTCGACTGCTTGAAGGGAACTTTTATTTGGTCCGGTGAACTGACGTAGGGCTACGTTCGGCCAGCACTGAGATCGCGTCACGTAGCAGGCACAAAACCGCGGACCCGACCTGGCGAAAAGTGGGTATGCCGCACGTCCATTTTTTTAAATCCATGACAACCCGTATTGCTAGGTATTGCTAGGTATTTGTCGATTTTGCTCGACAAT
>NW_021413663.1:0-223 GCF_001605985.2 Dendrobium catenatum | reverse complement strand
AATGGAGAAAAAGAATTCATATAGCCGACCCCACGTAGTGGGATAAAGGCTTGACATTGTTGTTGTTGTTGCAAGGTATTAGTTACACAACCACACCACAATTTGGATGTGATACCTATCTTATTTGGTTAGATTTAAGTATTTAATCCTTCTCAATTCATAACAAAATTGGTTTCATTTGATGCATTTTTTCATTTATATGATATAGATACTTCGATATGTT
>NW_021413662.1:0-991 GCF_001605985.2 Dendrobium catenatum | reverse complement strand
ACTCCCGAGACTTGAGGCATTTGAAAATTTGGAGGATCCGGAGGAGGATTGGGCATGGCACCAACAGCAACAGTTCTCTGCATCATCTGCATCATTGCCCCCATTTGAGCCATCATCTCAGTCATCTTTTCATTCAACTGAGAGATTTCTATCTTTAGCTCTCATTTGTCGCCTCATATGTCTTTGCATGTCGGCGAGTGCGATATCCTCGTCAGCGAAAGGATTCTCCTAAGCTTCTTCTGCTTGAGAATGACCACCTCTGTCAGTGGTGGACCCAGCTTCACGACGACGGTGATAAACTCGCCTAATCGGCGGTTGTTGATCGTCTTCATCTTCACCCTCATCATAATAGGTTTCCTTATTAGCATTGGTGTGTCTCACCATATAGACAACTTTCATGTCCAGAGTGTCATTTGTTTCTTGAATTTCTTCTTCTAAATTTTCCTCTAGAAATTCATCAATATTTTCTTCTAAATTTTCCTCCATAAATTCATCAATGTTTTCTTTCCCTTCGAGGTATTCTTGTATATTTTCATCCTCTTCAAGGAATTTCTCTTCTTCAATGTTATCTCCCCCTTCCATATTTTCTTCTTCTTCTAGTACTCAGATCTCCGAGCGGCACCGCCACTGGATTTCTGGTTCTTGGTTAGGCACGAGGACTTCTTCAACCAGCGGACTGCGGTTAAAGTTGGTTTCTTCTTTTGGAGGGGATGGAGGGCGACGGGATCCCCTGGAGGATTCTACAAAGTGTCTACCGTCTGGAGGAATGTCATTATGGGTCCTTTTTGGGGCCCACTTCTGAATTTGTTCGTAGATGGGGGCGGATCTCCAGGAAGCCTCACCGGATGTCACGCCCAGATGAATCATCCTTTCTCTTCTATCTTTCTCATTTCTTCGAGGCTTTGGCCTCCAGACTTGTTTTCCTTTCCACCGGGACCTTTCAGCAGCGGATCGCTGAACATATGGTTCAGGTGTCACGCCCCGATGTTCA
>NW_021413661.1:0-267 GCF_001605985.2 Dendrobium catenatum | reverse complement strand
AGGATTCTTGTACAAATGGACATTACCAATAAACACCTAAAGGAAATCCAGCTTGGCTTTGAAAAATATGATTACTTACAAAAGGTTGATTTTGAAATAATCTAATATTTTTGTAATCACAATAGACTCCATGGGCATTCCTTTTATGACTGTTTTGTTGCCCATCCTCATCTTAAAAATTCCAGCAATGTTTCCATTAATTTGACAAATCATTCATGATTATACTTTATAACCCACCATTTAATGCTATATGATTAATGTGTTAGT
>NW_021413660.1:0-283 GCF_001605985.2 Dendrobium catenatum | reverse complement strand
GAAGTGAATACTCAACAAGCATGGCTCTAGTAGCCTCAACTAAGGTCCTATTCTTTATTTTAACTACCTCGTTTAGCTGAGGGGTCCTAGGAGCTGAGAAGTTTTGACTAATCCCTTTATCCTCATAAAAATCTCAAAATCTATAAATTTTAAACTCTCCCCCATAATCACTATGGATCGTCAAGATCTCACAATCTAACTTTTTTTTAACCCAAGTTTAGAAGGATATAAACTCATCAAAAGACTCACTCTTATGTGACAAAATTTAATTTAAGTTAACCTC
>NW_021413659.1:0-1032 GCF_001605985.2 Dendrobium catenatum | reverse complement strand
TTATATTTTTTGAAAATGTTACATTATAACTTCATTGGAAATCAAATCAAGTGCTTCCTTTTAAATCTATAGTACTAAATAATCATTAAGTCAATGATTGCTTATCATACTACGTAATTGATATTTGACAATCTTCTTTATAAAAATGCTCTATACACTGTGGTAGTAGTCATTGACAAAGTTAATACTATGATAATAAGCTTATAAACGAGTGAATAGAGTGTCTTTGTCTTTCTCTTTCTTGGACATCATAACTCCAATTTAAGTGTTGAAATTTTGGTTCAGCTGAAAGACTATCAATTTTAATCTCAACTTGTTCTTTTCTCTTCAAATATTAATCTGTTTAATACATGATCAAATCACCCCTTATAACAAAGCAGAAATAATGAGGCATAAAATAATGTCATTTTATTAAAATTGATAAATAGTGTCAGCATAATTAATTGATAATTGAATATAATTTATATTAGATACAACATATATTGAGGCATAAAATAATGTCATTTTATTAAAATTATTTTATTAAATTAAAGTGTTGGGAAATCAATTATTTAATAAACACAGTAAAAATATATTTAATTTCTAATCTCTAAACAATAAAAATTTATTTAAATTTTAATCTCTAAATGAACACGGGAAAGTCAATCATCATTCGATTTCCTTATTACCCGATTGGTTGGTTTTCTTATTAATAAAATTTGCTGATTTTTTATTTTTTATGGAGAAAAATCTACTACTATAAGACATCCCCTTTCATGTGCTTCTTTGGTTGAATCCTAAAAATCTGCCTTTTTATTTCTTTTCTAGATATAGACAAAGTACGCTTTTTAGTGGGTACATTTATTTAATTAACCTTTTTAATTTAATTTAATTACATTTTTGAGGGCAACTACATGTGATTAAGCTAATATTGAAGGCTCGAACGTAATTAAGGAACTCATGAAGGGAGATTAGGGAGACAAAATTAGTTGCCACCGGTGGTGAGTGAAGGGCGAGGGGATTGAGAGCATGTAAAGGGTTATGAGACCAACA
>NW_021413658.1:0-257 GCF_001605985.2 Dendrobium catenatum | reverse complement strand
AGCGAATCGACGGCCGAGGGCTTCGGGGCGTTGACGGACCCCGGAATTAGTCTTCCAAAGCTTGAATTGTTGACTGTAGTGGTTGCCGACGATTTGTTGCATGTTTTCTGCTTGAAAAATTTTTTTATCTCTCTGCATCTCTTTTTCTCTCTCTCTTTCTCTCTCTCTTTCTCTCTTTCTTTATCTCTCTTTCTCTCTCTTATTTTATTTTATAATGTATATTATAATATATTATATAACATATATATAATATGTTA
>NW_021413657.1:0-302 GCF_001605985.2 Dendrobium catenatum | reverse complement strand
AATTTTTCTAAAAAAGTCATCCCAAATGAAGCCACACGTATATAAATAATGAATTTTAATGTAATGGATGAAAACTTGATCTTCTCCAGCCTAAATCCTCTTTAATGAATTCAACCACAACTCCTAAAAGCCCTTTCAAGTGAAGAGAGATTCAAGAAAGAGAAAAGATGCTTTAAAAAAAAAATTAAGACATGCAATAACTCGTCGAGCCTTAAATGTGGGTAATGCATCTATTGCATACAAAGAAGGGAGTAGGGAGTTAAACTGATGTGAAACGTACATGCGATGGAGTTACTTTAAGA
>NW_021413656.1:0-338 GCF_001605985.2 Dendrobium catenatum | reverse complement strand
GATTAACAAATCAGCAACTTTAAGTTTCTGCAGCATAACCATCCAGGTTAGAATAGAATATCTAAGCGAGTAAGCTTTATGCCAAACATACTTGTGCCAGGTAACCTCCTCTTCATGATCATAAAAGGATTTCAAAAAAAATTTTAAATTTCGGGTTTAAAGAGCCATCCCAAGCCAAAGCCGATTGCTCTTTAATCTCAAGGCCGCAAATAACATGCTTCATATTATCAGGTAAATAGTCTGGAAGGGCCCAAACATCATCCCTGATACAACTATTAATAGATAACCCAGTGATCCTCTTGTTTATCTGAAAAAATTCAGATAAATTTTTTCCATTA
>NW_021413655.1:0-511 GCF_001605985.2 Dendrobium catenatum | reverse complement strand
TTTTAACTCTCTTCCTGCCTGCCCTCTCTCTTTTCTCTCTCCCCACCCTCTCTCTTTCTCTATCTCTTGGCAAATACGCCAATTAGATTGGTGCATTTAGAATGCGTATAAATATTTGGCGCATTCTAAATGCGCCAAATTGTTTCACGTATCTTCTCCTTTTTAAATTTTTCTGCTTTCTAAAATGATTAAGCAAAAGTAAAGAAAAAAAAATATTCATATTTCTATCAACAAAGTACTTTTTTTCTTGCAAAAATGATAAAAATAAAGATTAAAAAAAAAACATAAGGCATTGTTCACACTCGCACCATCAAACTTGCCCTTTGAAGATTCATCCGTCATCAAGCTGTAGAATTTCTTCTTTTGGTACTTGATCTTCAAAAGATCCTGCAAGCTACCAACTTCAATGAGCAATAGTCAATATTGGCACCATATTTCTCCAAGAGCTTCCACTTGTAAGAGGAAAATTCCATAAAGGCCTTCAAAACTTGAGTTCCTGTTCACCTTTTAA
>NW_021413654.1:0-584 GCF_001605985.2 Dendrobium catenatum | reverse complement strand
GACGCCGAAGTTTTGTCAGGACCCTCGCCTGACGCTAGACTTCCACCGGACAATCGCCCAAAGCCAGAGTTCTGTCGGACCACCGCTTGAAGCCGGAGTTTCGCCAAACTACAACCGGACCATCGATTGAGGCCCAAACTTTCGTTGGACCACAGACAGAAGTCGGAGTGCCATTAGGCTACTGAATTATGCCTAGACTTTCACCAGAGCACCGCCTTATGAATATGGTCTTTATGCCCCCTATCTCATGTCGACTTTGATCCTTCTAACCTCTGTCGTATACTATGGTCCTTCCAACCTCCATCACAAGAAAATGGTCTTTCTAACCCCGTCTCCTACCGACTTTGGTCCTTTTGACCTTCGTCACTTAATATGATCCTTCCGACCTTCATCGCAAGATAACAATCTTTCTGATCCCTACCTCCTGCCGACTATGGTTCTTCCGACCTCCGCCGTCTACTACGGTCCTTATGACCTCCATCTCTAAATAATGGTCCTTTGAACCCCTATCTCTTATCGACTATGGTCCTTCCGACCTCCATCGCCTACTACGGTTCTTTTGACCTTCATCACTAAATAATGGT
>NW_021413653.1:0-435 GCF_001605985.2 Dendrobium catenatum | reverse complement strand
CCAAGCCCCCAACATCAGAAGCTTTGTTCTGTCGATTATGATCCCTCCTCCTGCTATACTCTGCGCTGCCCCAAGCAGTGTTTAACTCAGCCCATATATTATCTCCAATCCAAAATGGTCCCTTACCAGACTTTCTAATGTCTGTGAACATGTCACGCATCCAACTTTTTTGATTTATAATATCCATAACCTAAATATAAGAGCAAATATTTAATGGATTTTCGCTTGAGTAGATCTAAAACTGAATATATGGAGATATTAACATTAGAATTCAAGTGATTGTGAAGTAGGTGGAGAAGTATATAAAGAATATCATCAGCAAAAAACATACGGCGGTAACTGTGTTGGACCTTTTGTAAATGTCTAGTGAGAACATCTATGACAAAAGTAAAAAAGAGATGGACTTAAGGCTTATCCTTGATGCAATCCAACTGA
>NW_021413652.1:0-302 GCF_001605985.2 Dendrobium catenatum | reverse complement strand
CCATAGGGGCAAGCCCCTATGGTTAATTACATTCCAAATTTGATTTGGGAAAACTTTTGATTCTTCATTTTTGAAGTCATTCAAACATTGGCTAAAGCTTGCTTCCTTTTTTTTTAAAAATCCATGAGGAATTGATCAACCAAGGATTAGATTTTAGGAATGAAAGCCAAAGGAAGTGAAGTAGGGGCACTTAATTCTGAGATGAAATTCAGAGGTACCCAAACTATCCTATGTTGGGCTTTACCTTTTTAACAACCTAATTTTGGTTTAAGTTGATATTTTTATTAGAAGATTGGGGCTTA
>NW_021413651.1:0-948 GCF_001605985.2 Dendrobium catenatum | reverse complement strand
CTAACATTTCAGGAAGATCACAAGCCACTCATGACAACGGGAAGACTCAAGTCTGGTTATATTAGGAGTATGAGTCTGACAATGTAATTTGTTATTTATTTTATTTTTTATTTTCTTGAGTCTGGCCATAAATTGCATGTAAGCCTGAGCAACCATGCACACACACCAGGGGAGAGGGTTTTAAAAGTAAAAAATATATAGTTTTTTTCTTTCTCTGATAATCGTACTTTACAAAGCTATTTTGTATTGTACGATATTATTTTGTAAAATGATTTCTATGAATAGATCATACCGTATGAATATGATCGTACTATACAATGTGTTTCAAATTCAAAACCCTAGCCGTCACATTAACTTAAGTAAGTTATTCTCCGCCGTTCATACTGTACGAATAACTTCATACTGTACAATCTATTTTAAATAATTACTTAAATTAACACATGATCAGTGGAATAAATCAAGGCCCAATTACTAATTGATAATCATAATGTACGAATATGTTCTTACTATACGATGAACAAAGATGAATTCTGATCATCCCGGAGATCATTCTAGATTATCCCTAGTTTTTGTCTCATCGTACTGAATGATGTCTAACATACCATACGATGAACAGAGATGACATATGATCATCCCGAAATTAATCCTGGACGATGCGTTGATTTGACCATTCGTACTGTATAATGTATATCGTACCATACGATAAACAGAGATGACATTTGATCGTTTCGGCTATCGTCCTGTACGAGCAGTAGTGTTGAGGATCGTACGGTACGATTTAGTATCATACAGTATGTTTATATTTTCAATTGTTTATACAACTTCAAACCAGGATGAAGCCTGTTTATACATGTCGTAGTATACGATGTTAAATCGAATTGTACGATTGTAATGGCTACTTTGAAAATTTTAGGGATTTTCAAGCATGTTTTATGTGTCAAATTGTTA
>NW_021413650.1:0-546 GCF_001605985.2 Dendrobium catenatum | reverse complement strand
TCTACTAGTGGTAGAGTACGCCCCTCATGGCACTACCTTAGTATCAAACTCAAAATTTATCCTCTGTAGTTAGGATTTCTTCCTTTTTATGCGGTCATTCAATCTTCTTCTGCTTAAGGTTAGGTTCTTCCCTTCCTTAGGACCAGATCTACTAGTGGTAGAGTACACCCTCAGTGGCACTACCCTAGTAACAATTTCAAATTCAATCCCTTAGGGTTAGGTCTTCCCTTCCCTTAGGAATAATTTCAAATTTAATCTTCTAGGGTTAGGTCTCCCCTTCCCTTAGAACCAAATCTAAACTCAATTCTCTAGGGTTAGGACTTCCCTTTCCTTAGAACCAATTTAAAGTTCATTCCCTTAGGGTTAGGTCTTCCTTTCCCTTAGGACTAATTTCAAATTCAATCTTCTTGATTAGATCTCCTCTTCCCTTAGAATCAAATCTAAACTCAATCCTCTAGGGTTAGGTCTTCCCTTTCCTTAGAACCAATTCAAAGCTCAATCATCTAGGGTTAGGTCTTCCCTTCCCTTAGAACCAACATCAAAGCT
>NW_021413649.1:0-271 GCF_001605985.2 Dendrobium catenatum | reverse complement strand
ATATATATATTTATATATAATATTTTTATTTTACATAAATAATATATAAGCCAGTGTCATTGATTTTATATGGTGTTTTATTGCCACCTATTTTCACTCTCTTTAGTTTGCTTCCCTCACCATCTCACAAGTGTTCTTTTTATCCACTAAAAAATTAAAATAAAGAAAATTAAAAGGCCCTACTGTAAGAGGATCCACATGCACTTTTTATTAAATAATTAAGAAGAAATTATTGATGATGAGGAGTTGACTCTTTTTCAAGGCTTTTGGT
>NW_021413648.1:0-218 GCF_001605985.2 Dendrobium catenatum | reverse complement strand
CGACCAAACAATAAAGACAAAAAGAAAATGGTCGATAAAGATGATTAATCATTCAATTTCTACAAAATGTATGTTGATGTTGCCTAGAATTTGGCTCGACCCCTATTTGTTCATATCCATGATCGTCGTACGCTTCTCAGATATGTCGGGGGTCCCAGATATGGGTGTCAATATTTTACACGACACGAAAACCCGACCCGGAAAATCTGGGTTGAACC
>NW_021413647.1:0-332 GCF_001605985.2 Dendrobium catenatum | reverse complement strand
GAAGTTGCTTTTACTGAATGGACTTTCGATGAACGTGGTTTAGCTCAATTAAATGTGAAATATTTGAATTATTTTTTCTGTGCTTTAAAATCTTAGGATTACATGCGTGTTTCAACTTGCTAAACATGTAAAGAGATTTGGGATAAATTATGCATCACCTATGAAGGTACTAATGAAGTTAAACAATCCCATTTGAATATTCTCTTGCATGACTACAAACTTTTTTGTATGAAATCTCATGAATCGATTTCTGACATGTATACTAGATTTACTCAGATAGTTACTTCATTACATACACTAGGAAAAGAACTTTCAAATTATGAAAAAGTTAA
>NW_021413646.1:0-436 GCF_001605985.2 Dendrobium catenatum | reverse complement strand
TTAATCCTAAATCAATCAACTATTATTTTAACCAAAATACTTGTGCCACACAACTTCCTAATGCAATCTATTCTGCTTCTGCAGTAGATAGGGCTACTGAATTTTGTTTTCTACTGGACCAAGAAACTAATGAATTTCCAATGAATTGACATGTTCCGGAAGTGCCTTTCCTATCCACTCTACAGCCTGCGAAGTCAAAATCTGAATAACCAACAATTTCAAATGAAGAGCTAAACTTATGATACCAAATTCCTAAATTTTGAGTTCCTAGCAAGTATCTTAAAATCCTTTTCACTGCTGTCAAATGTGATTCTTTTGGATCTGATTGAAATCTAGCACATAAGCAAACACTGAAAATTATATCTGGTCGGCTAGCAGTCAAGTAAAGCAAATATCCAATAGTCCCTCTATATTTCTTTTGATCAACAGATTTTCC
>NW_021413645.1:0-1161 GCF_001605985.2 Dendrobium catenatum | reverse complement strand
GGAAACTTCAAAAATTAAATCCTAGAGCATCTGAACTCCGATTTCTGCAAACTTACAGTCAAACTGAGCGTCTCGAAAATACGAACCTAACAACACCAAATTCAACTCAATCTGAGCCCAAATCGAGCACCCGAAGTGTTGTTGGAAAGTTTGTATCACAATTTGAGTTACCAAACGGTCTCCGAATTTGACGAGCTTATAGTCGAATCGAGCGACTCGACGAGACGAATCCAACGACCCTAAGATCGCAGAAATTCTGACATCATTAAGAACTTCAAATATCTAATGAACGGTGTACGATCAAGGGATTCAATATCAACCGTTCATTCGACCACTCCCTATTTGACCCTGATCTCACGCCTATTTACGAGCTATGCAACTCCAGAAAATCTATAAATAGAGCACTCATTCTTCACAAGGGAGGACCCAAGCAAAGAGAAGAGAAGGGGAAGGAGAATCAGCTCCTCATCGACCACCGCCGGAGTTCTTCCCGCCGCCCAAACACGTCGGGATTCTGCGGGATATTGGGAGAACGCCGGAATTTTACCCAACTTCCATGTGATGCTTAAATTCTTTCCAATTAACAACATAGTTCCCTACTGACACTGAAACTCCACTCAAGTGATGCCGGAGTTCTCCTCGTCCACCAACAGACGTCAGACTCCTACTCGACGCCGAACCTTCAATCTTCGCCAAGTTTCTACCCGACACCGGACTTCTACTGGTTATCGGACTTTCGCTGGACGTTTATTCGAAGATGGATTTCTTCCCATTGTTAGAATTCTCCCTAACGTCATCCTTCTGACGTTCATGGTGAGACACCGTCCTTTCTGACCTCCGTCGCCCGCTGATTACGGTCCTTCTAACTTAAGTTTGCCGCCGACTACAGTCCTTCCGACCTCCGTTGCCAGCCGACTACGGTCCTTCTGACTTACGTCGTCCGCCGACTATAGCCCTTCCAACAAAGCGAATACGTCAACAGTGACTCTTCGTATTCCCAACATGTAATATACTTCATATAATGTACATCAAACCCATGCCTTTCTCAAAGGAAGGGCCTCATTTGTAATCGACTACAAATACTAGTGGATTCATTCAAACTGGGCTAGACCCAGTGGTTTTTTCCCCTTTTCAGGGGTTTTTCACGTAAAAATCATGGTG
>NW_021413644.1:0-1686 GCF_001605985.2 Dendrobium catenatum | reverse complement strand
ATGGGGATTCCAGGTTCCTTAATTTGATAGTTATACGAAATGCTTAGAAAAATTGAAAAGTATGTCTAACAGAAATCAGATCCTTGTAAACATTTACTGTTCTGCGGTTTTTCTGGTTTAAAAAAGCAGAAATTTGTTGATTCACGAAAGAAGAGAAGACTCAGATATAATTATTGCAGCTAATTCAATTTCTATGGTTGTTGTATCACCTACAATCAACATCTATTCGGACAACTGGGATGTCAATTAGCGCAAGCTGTTTACTTCTTGGCATCCTCTTGCACCCGGATGGATAAAGATCAATGTGGATGCATCCTTATGCAGAAATTATATGGCTGGGACTGCTGGAGTTTGTAGAGATGATAAAGGTAGAATGTTACTTGCATTTGGTACTCAACATTTGCATTGAGATATTGGCCATTTGGAACTTCAAGCGGTATACATGCTAAAAGATTTCATACAAGATTGGATGGTGGAAGCACAAGGTGTCATTATAGAAGGAGACAACTAAAACATCATCAAAAGTCTTCAACAAATTTTTAAAAGATTCAAGAGCAAAGATGTAATTGAAGACAGCTTATCCCTTGTAAGTGATTTCAATCAAGTTTCTTTTAGTTTTACTACTAGAAATTGTAATAAATTAGCGGATTGTGGCATTAATTTTGCTTTAAGGAAAAGCTTTAATTGGCAAGATAATTCAAACATTGAGATCCCTCCTTCAATCTTGTATATTTTGTAGGAAGATTTCAATTCGTTAGATGGTATTAACTAGTTTGTAATAACTTCTTTTTCCTTTTCTAATGCATTTTTGCATTTCCTCTCAAAAAAAAAAAAGAAATTATTAAAATTTCTCACAAACTTTTATCTTACATTTAGTAAGAGATGCTCGATAATAATTACTTAACATCAAAGTCATGTATTTATCTAGAAATCCCTCACATTGATGCCAGAAAATTCTTCTCTATTAGAAACTAAAAATATTTAGAGATAGAGAAGAATATAACAAGAGAGTAGAAAAGAAGAAGTTGCCATGATTATAGAACTTTGATGCACTGCTTAGGATAATTGTTGCAAATATGAGTTTATGGATTAGACTTTTGATGATAGCAAACATTCATGATTTCCTACGACTGCTTTGCCTACTAACTTTTTAGGTCCACAAGATCGAATGTAACACAAGCTAGGTCAAGATCTGGAAGATTTAGGTTGAGTCAAGTCAGTATTTTTCCTTTCTTGAGTTAATTATAAAAGTGATTCCTGATGCTAAGTAACCTTACACACACACACACACTTGAGGGGCTTTCTAAGTTTTTTTGTTTTTGAGTACATCGGCCTTGACAATGTTCATATCATCCAGGATGATTCAACTAAAAATAGAAACCCTAATTAGGTCATTCTGGTTAAGTAGCCATTATTAAGCAAATTGTCCTGCACGATCCTTGTATCGGCCAGGATGACAGAGTCAAATCAGAAAGAATTAGCCACTATGATCAATTTAGGTATTCTTTATTTTAAATTATTAGCCTGGACGATCTCCATATCAGCATGGATGATACAACATAATTATGCCTAAATTAAACTAGCAATTATGGAAAGAAATAAAGGCTCATTGATACGATCACATTGGCCGGGGCGATCACAGAATCGGTTGGGACGATGTCATAGACAATTGACATCAGCCACACT
>NW_021413643.1:0-1260 GCF_001605985.2 Dendrobium catenatum | reverse complement strand
ATAGAGAGCAGCAATGTGCAGAGTTCGGTTAGCCTATCAAGGCACCGTCAACGGAGGCAACAGAAAGCGATTTCCGACAGTAGCAGTGTAGCCAAGGAGGTGAAGATGATGCCATCTCGCTCATCGCCACCAACACCAACCACATCATTGTCGTTGAATCGCAACCTTTGGCCGCCTTCCTCGAGATCATCTGATTGAGCAAGTATGGATTTGTTTTCTTGAGTTGGCTCGAGGGTCAGGAAAATGCGAGATACCATAGCATGATTTGGAGACATGTGGATCTGGAGATCATGCGTGCTAGGCTGGAGCAGATGGGAGCTAAATACTCCAGAGCGAAGTTCTACAATCTCCTACTTCTATGCAACAATGCCACCGTCTTCTTTCGTAAGGACTCGTCGGAATCACAGCAGCTCCATCCAACCTGACACCATAAAGAAGGAACGCCGCTAGTTTTGTTGATTGTTTGAGGAATTCATCTACGGGAACACTTCTAAACTCGCCAAAAAGTTCTAGTGGAGGATCCAATAGGAAAGTGGTAATCCACAGATGAGGGGTTTGCCTTTGCAGTTGATTGAGAGTATTTTGACAAATCCTAAATCTCTTCATATTCTAATAAATGGTGATGTTAGAAAAGGAGAGCACATTGTCCCTCCTTTTGCACTTGATTTGTTGATGCGGGCTACTTTTCATGTACCCTCTACTCGAGTGAAGGCTACAGAGAGATTAAAAGCATTTTATCCTACCCTGAAGGAGCTGGTGCTTGCTAGTTCTCCAGGTTCCACCTACCTTCATTGTCGAAATTTTGAGAAATTATGATCTTTCCACCGGCCTTCATTACCAGAATTTTGAGGAATACTAGTCCTGCTTCCTTCTTGCGTCCAAGACCAAGGATAGATCAAGTAGGAGGCCTCCTCTTGGGTGCGGCTGGCGCGAAACCGGGCAGAGCAGAGCGAAAGCTTCGATTCGCATGTATGTGACTGTATAGGACGAGAAATTGCGTCTATACATCAGCGAAGGCCTTCTGGGAATGACGACATCGAGCCTGGTCTTCATTCCTGCATGCGACATCTGTAGTCAACCGAGCATAAGTGAAAGAAGTCGAGCACAAAACCTCCTCATGCATCAGACTAAAGGGATTCGAGGCCTTGTGTGCGCCTTTATGGGGCCGAACAAATAGGACTCTGTTTGGGTGGAAGCGGACGACTGATTTGCATTGGGCTAAAGGATGGCTCAATCGAACAACATAGGAAGGAGAAGATT
>NW_021413642.1:0-254 GCF_001605985.2 Dendrobium catenatum | reverse complement strand
CTGTGCCTGCTTTGCTTACTCCTAAAAAAGATGGAATTTGGCGTATGTGTGTGGATAGTCGTGCTATCAATAAGATAACCATCAAGTATAGATTTCCCATGCCTAGGCTAGATGATTTGCTTGACATGTTAAGTGGTGCCAAAATTTTTTCTAAAATTGATTTGAGAAGTGGGTATCATCAAATAAGAATAAGGCCTAGGGATGAATGGAAAACTGATTTTAAAACCAAAGAAGGTTTGTATGAATGGCTTGTT
>NW_021413641.1:0-272 GCF_001605985.2 Dendrobium catenatum | reverse complement strand
ATCAGTTTTATAATCAAATATTAATTAAGTTTTTATCAAGCTTATTTACTAGTTCTTAATCAAGCTTTTATTGAGCTTCTTATCAAGCTTAATGTCGAGCTTGTTCACGAGCTTCAAATGATATTCTTCATGAACATAAATGAGTCGAAAATATTAGTGTTCAAAATTATTTATTTAAGGATCAAACATTTAAAATATTATTTAGATTTGTATATTTAATTAATTAAACGATCACATAAATTTCAATCGAACTGAACAAAGAGTAGTACATT
>NW_021413640.1:0-238 GCF_001605985.2 Dendrobium catenatum | reverse complement strand
ATTGGCCACAATGATTGCGGGATGATAGGCGGCGGCGGTCCCCCACTAATCCACGTCGGACGGCCACGGGATCGTCCGATCCTCCGCTGTCCGAAACGAATGGTCCAGATGGAGCCGCACGGGGGCGCTAACCGCGGGATCTAGCCCCGCGGTCGATCCATGCCGCGGAATGGCTGGATCGTGACCGTTGATCGATAGATTAACGGTCCGGCTTCCCCCAGGCGGACAGAACCTGGCG
>NW_021413639.1:0-474 GCF_001605985.2 Dendrobium catenatum | reverse complement strand
ACAAAAGCATGCGTTGTTTGTTTACTGGGTGTGCAATTGAAAAGCATGTTCTTCCTAGGTTTCTTCTTTTGTTTTTGTGGGCGTGGCCTGGACTCTACTACGTTATGCTCTTAGGATATAAAAAAAAAACTAAGTTTTCTACCCCTTAAAATGTAAGCAACCTAAAAAATGAAATTAGGCTTCATGGTTTTCTAATAAATGAAAATTTGCATGACTCTCTTTCAAAGTGTCAAGTTTTCCAAAAGCTTAAAATAATCATGCATGGCCAAAAGTGTGTCACATGTAGAATGCCTCCACATAAGGGTTAGATAACAAAAGTCTTTTTCTTTATGAGTCAGCATATGCATACCCACATAATTAGGCATCTTGGCCTCAAAGCTAAGTTGTAAGACCTATCTTCTAAATAAAAGCAACCCTACCACTCTACATTTGCATTTAGACTGAATAACATGGTTTTCAAAAGAGATTAGGGGG
>NW_021413638.1:0-222 GCF_001605985.2 Dendrobium catenatum | reverse complement strand
AAAAATTTCAAATTTATCTTAGTGTATAAATATTAATCGATAAGTGAAATACAAAATAAGAAAACATCACAATTGTAATAATAATATTAATAACAATGTAATCTAAATAACAAATATGAAATTGACAATCTTATTAACATCAAGTTATAAGCAAAATTTAGATTTAGAAAACTTAGATTTTCTAAAGAATTTAATTTTAACTTACAAATCAAGATATATCAC
>NW_021413637.1:0-452 GCF_001605985.2 Dendrobium catenatum | reverse complement strand
CAATCCACAACACAAATTCAAAATCATGTGATAAATGTAATGACAAGATTTTAAAAAAAACTTGAAAGATATATAAGAACTTTGGATATTATGCATAAGATAAATTAATGTAGCAAGATAAGAAAAGGATCTTAATTAAAAGGCTATTGGTTAAACCGAGTTTAGACTTTTGTTTTAGAGAAGAAAATCATACCACTAAATAAAGTCTGAAGGAGGGAAAACATCAACAGAAAACTCCCTTTAACCAATTTTGAAAAGCTAAAACACTATCTCCAAAAACTCCAAAATCTAAAATTTTGAAAGGATTAATCATATGGAAAGCCAAAATTAAAGAGCAACATGTAAACAAAACAAAACAAACAAAACAAATGAAAATAAAGCAAACTAAAAACAATACAAAGTGAGCACAAAAACTAGAAAAAAAATAAAATAAAATAAAAAGACACACAAAA
>NW_021413636.1:0-770 GCF_001605985.2 Dendrobium catenatum | reverse complement strand
TTACTTTCTCACAAGGAGCTAGAGATATGAAAGATTTCATGAATAATAATGACTTTCACGAAATTGGGTTTATTGGACTCAAATTTAATTGGTGTAACAATAAATCTGGAAGTAGCCGTATTCTTGAAAGACTTGATAGATGCCTTTTGAATTCTTATGCTATGAACTACATCCAATTGTCCTTGGTGAAGCACTTGTCTCGAGTTGCTTCCGACCATTGTCCTATCATTCTAGAAATTTTCAAACCTATTACTGTTGCTCGTAAATACTTGCGTTTTGAATATGTTTGGGCCTCTTATCATGGTGCTACTGCTTTAGTGGAGAAATCTTGGAAGAAGGTGGGAAGAAATGATTCAAGTGCTAATTTAAACTTGAAATTCAAAAGGACATTGAAGGCTCTTTTCTTTTGGAGCAAATCTAAGTTCAAAAGTTTGAATAATCTGAGGGACAATTTAAAATCAGATATCTTTAATCTTCGGATAGAAGAGGCTGAGGGCGTGCTTGAAGATTCTAAGCTGGCTATCCTTAGATCCAAAATCAATGAGCTGAATTGCACTTTGGCGCAGCTTAATATTTGGTGGAGGCAAAGGGCTAAAGTTAGATGGTTAGAGGATGGAGATTCTAACACAACTTTCTTTCATATGTTTGCTAATGCTAGAAGATGTTCAAATTGGATCAAACATGTCAAAACAGATGATGGTGTTTTGCTGGAAAAACAGGATGAAATAGAAGTTGTTTTCACTGAGTTCTTTAAGAGCAAATGGCAGCAC
>NW_021413635.1:0-282 GCF_001605985.2 Dendrobium catenatum | reverse complement strand
AGGATGACATTCTATATTAGCTCTCTCAATGTGGACTATTTTAGACATTAAGGGAATTTTTTATGTGTTTCTTTAGCTTTAGTGATCTTAGCGCCCTAAATGAATTTTTATTTTTATTTTTATCGGTGTATTAGTAAAATTAAAGTTAAAGAGACTTTAAAGAAAATGAAGTGTGAAAAAGTTGATGGACTTGATGATATTTCAATAAAGGTGTGTAAATGCTTAGGAAATGAAGGAATTTATTGGCTTAATAAACTTTTTAATATTATTTTGAAAACTAAA
>NW_021413634.1:0-214 GCF_001605985.2 Dendrobium catenatum | reverse complement strand
TTGTTTCTTCTCCTTTGCCTGAATGGAGAAACGAACAACATAGATCTGTCACGGCTCAAGTGGGGGGGATCGCCAGCAGATTCCTCATCTTGCCGGTCAAATGGGGAGCAGCAGATTTCCTCCTTGCTTAGCCAAAGATCTACAGCAAGCCCCCCTTCTATTGTTGGCCGAACTCTGCTATAGCTTAGAGTCGTATGGGAGTTTGCTTGGTCGG
>NW_021413633.1:0-300 GCF_001605985.2 Dendrobium catenatum | reverse complement strand
GGTTTTGCTAGGTATTGCTCGGTATTGCTATGTATTGGTCTTGACAGAGCGGTATTTCTCATTATTGTCAAGTAATACCTAACAATACCGAGCAATACATAGCAATATGCGAACATAGCAATGCTAGGTTCCGGTCCGGGTCGAGTCGTTGGGCCGCGCGGTAAAGAGTAAGAGCACGTGGCGACATGTTATTGGCCTCCAGATGTAGAGTTACGTCCGGTGTCCGGACCTAATAATTGTTCCAAAATTACTAAGACATAACACCCATATTGTTGGATTATTGCATAAAGGCGAAATGCA
>NW_021413632.1:0-228 GCF_001605985.2 Dendrobium catenatum | reverse complement strand
TCTGGCCGATCTTCTTTGATTTGTACTGATCGGCCAGACCGATGTCCAGATCGGCATGGACGATATTGTCGACAACTTGCAATTAATGAGCTCCTTTGAAGCTCTTCTATTTAAGAGCTCTTGTTCAACATTTTAAAAAACCTTTGGCTGCTGCCTTGACCTGAGAAGACCTTGAGGACAGAAAAAGAGAGTGGAGAGAGAGAGGATCTTGTGAGGGGGAGCTTGTGA
>NW_021413631.1:0-204 GCF_001605985.2 Dendrobium catenatum | reverse complement strand
TATTGGACAGTCTTGATGACTGGTTGACATCCCAAATGCCCAAATTATAAGGACTAAAGCAGTAAGAAACCAAAGCATGACAAATGGCATTTGAAGCTATAAAACTTGGATTATCCTCCACTCCTTCATGTGTAAATTTATTCCTGCTTTTCAAGGATAAGAACACCGTGTTGCAATACAGATTAACCACCATTCCTTTCTTCT
>NW_021413630.1:0-438 GCF_001605985.2 Dendrobium catenatum | reverse complement strand
TGCACTCACAACTTCGGCTTTGTTTCCTGCTTTCGAAACTGTTATTGCTTTCGGCTTCGTTTCCTGCGTCGTCTCCTTCCAACTTCGTCTCCTGTACTCACCGCTTCATCTCCTTCCCTCACGGCTTCGCCTCCAGTTCGCCTTTCAATTCTCACAAGAAGCCCTAATCCTATACGCGAACACGAATCTGCTGCATTGTATTTACACATATACCGAAGAAAAAATTTTGAAGTGGTGCCTCGTACTGCCTCGAGGCGTTACGCTCTGATGCGTACGCCTCATGCGAAAAAAATCGTGGGCTTCGCTGGATGGTTCGAGGCGTAAACCCCGATACGCATGACTTCCGCCTCGACTTGAGGCGCGACTCAATGCAGACGCCTCGTCCGCTTTTTTAATGGTTGGGTAATTCTAAGCAATTTAAAGAAATTTGTGGAAAGA
>NW_021413629.1:0-894 GCF_001605985.2 Dendrobium catenatum | reverse complement strand
TGAAGTTCGTGAACAAGCTCAACATTAAGCTCGATAAAAAGCTCGATAAAAGCTCAAATGGAGAGAAATGCAATAGGTAGGCTTCATTTGAGAATATATTTATATAGATTAATCATATTTTCATTTAAAATAGATAACTAATTTTATTATAAATTTAATTTTTTGAACAAAAGATATCTCATATTTGTCAATGTTTGCTAGATTGTTTGTTTCAGATGTTCATGTATAAATTTAAGGTTTGTTTGTTCGATAGATTGTTTGTTAAATATGTTCACGAACATAGCTCGTTAAGACTTGTTTGTTTAAAGCTTGATAAGCGCTAAATAAATCGAACATGAATCAAACATGAATCAAACATGAACACCTTTAAAATAAATGAACCAAACATGAACACAAATAATAAAGCTCGAATCAAACACGAATTGAACTTGAACAAGCTAATAATAAACGAACTCAAACAAGAACACTCACATACTCAGCTCGGCTCGGTTCGTTTGCAGCCCTAGAAGACATCCACTTAGTAATGGATCTTATCTAATAAAAATGATAATTTGGAGTGAGTGAGTTTTTTTTGGAATATTTAGATCAATTAAGGTAAATTTATACACACATCACATACGTAAGATTCGAACTCAAGATCTTTAGGTTGATAACTGAATCTCCCAATTAACAGACCAAGATGAGCTGCGTAGGAGAGAATTAGTGGTCCTATTATTTAAAATCGTTCATCTATTGCTACTCATGCTCCTCCTTCTTTATTGCTTTCTTTTAAGTATATTTTAATTGCATGAGGTTTGTGTTAGAGATTCATATCAAAAGTAACTTTTGATGCCTTAAATTCTATAAAATAACACTTAAATCTAATTGACATTTATATGTTGCAATTATAATTCA
>NW_021413628.1:0-329 GCF_001605985.2 Dendrobium catenatum | reverse complement strand
TCCTCGACCACCGCCGGACCACTGACGGTCCACCGCCAGAGTTTCGCCGGACCACCGCCGGAGCGTCGCCAGACCATCACATAAGGACCTCACCTTCGCCAGACCACTGCCGGAGGCCCTAACCTTCACCGGACGCCGAAGGCCCTCATCTTCGTCGGACCATTGCCGGAGGCCCTCACTTCCGCCGGACCACCGACAGTCCACCACCGAAGTTTCGCCGGACCACCGCTTGACATCGTTGCTCCACCGGACCACCACTTGAGGCCCTCACCTCCGCCGGACCACCGCATGACGCCATTGCTCTGACGGACCATCACCTGAAGCCCGGA
>NW_021413627.1:0-329 GCF_001605985.2 Dendrobium catenatum | reverse complement strand
ACTAGCTAGAGGCTAACCAAGAGGGGGGTGAATTGGTATTTTAAAAATCTTTCTTTAAGTAAAGCCCAACAATCATAAACAAAAATCACCATAGAAATAAATGTGCGAAAAAATTAATAAATGCGGAAGCGGTAGAAATAGAACACAGAGATTTATAGTGGTTCGGTCCACTCGACCTACGTCCACTCCTCGGAGGTGCCCTTTGAGTATTGCACTACAAAAGTGACTCTTTTTTTGCTCCCACAGCAAGGCGAAAAAGCCTTTACAAAACCTCTTTTTTGCCAAACCCGGAAAGGTAGAGAACCCAACTCCTTTTGCTTCCTCCTGAA
>NW_021413626.1:0-211 GCF_001605985.2 Dendrobium catenatum | reverse complement strand
ACTATGACCCGCCTACAAAAATCAACAAATAGTGCACAACAGTCTACCTGTATGAAGCAGCGAACAATTCTATCCAGAAGCTGCCACGCCACCGGATCTGCAACACTGATACAAGCAGACAAAAGGCATCTACAATCTACAATGCTACGCCACCGGATCTGCAACACTAATACATGCAGACAGAAGGCGTCTACAACATTCATATTCGGCC
>NW_021413625.1:0-498 GCF_001605985.2 Dendrobium catenatum | reverse complement strand
CTCTGACATCATTGTCCTTAGGCCTCCAAACACATTACCTCAAAGAGGTGGGAGGATGTCCTTAAGGACACGAGGTCGAGGCCGTGCTTCATCAGAGAGGAGAATAACACCTGTTTACATTGATTTGGAATCAGATTCCGACATTGAGTCTAAGGACCAAGGTGCTGCCTTCTCCCTCAATTATAAAAATACAAATACTTCTCCAAAATTTGATCTCACCTTAGAAGATGATTGTGACATTGAGGAAGATATTGTAAAGGTGAAAAGTGACGAGCCTGAATTGACAATGTACAAAAAGCTCAGTAGAAGGATTGAGGCCCTTTCTCTGATCCCACTGTCAGCTGGCAGGATTACCGGGTTAGAAGTTAAAGTGGCCCCCAACTTGAACGGCGAAGTAAAAAAAGTCCAGAAATTCTTTCTTGGCTCCTCCGCAAGGGATGAAACTGATGTAACCCTTGAGAAGGCAAATTTTAATGAATTAATGGAATTACCTTTCGA
>NW_021413624.1:0-267 GCF_001605985.2 Dendrobium catenatum | reverse complement strand
CATTCTATCCACACAACGTAGCGAGTCTACTAATAATTTGTGTCATGGCATTTCTAAGCCCACAAGTTCTTTAACTGATTGCTTTTTGAGTTTAGAGAAGTTGATGAGGAATTGGCGCCGGAATGAACAGGACGAGGATTATAGATGCAGCCACTCCGAAATAGAACCTGTAATAAAAAACTGCTCAATATTAAAGCAAGCTGCTCAATTTTATTCAAAGAAACTATATCCATTTTTTGAACAAGAATTTCTACAAGGTGTAGGTGT
>NW_021413623.1:0-244 GCF_001605985.2 Dendrobium catenatum | reverse complement strand
TAGATTAGTTGATGGAGTTAAGATAGAAACACCTTTTACAGATTGGACTATAGAAGAATGTGACTTAGCACAACTAAATGCCAAATGTTAAAATTGAAATTGCTCTGATACCAATTGAAATTGCTCTGATGACAATTGAAATTGCTAGATACCAATTGAAATTACTAGATGCGCCAAGAGAGGGGTGAATTCGATGATTAAAAACTACTTTTAATGAAAAGAAATCTCTTTTTATGACTTTATG
>NW_021413622.1:0-207 GCF_001605985.2 Dendrobium catenatum | reverse complement strand
TAATTGATGAAGAAATTGAGCAGACTTTGAGGAAATTCAATATTTTTCAAATTCTGAAGTTTCCAACATTCTAATAGTATATACCACTTTTATTTGAGATTCTAAAATTTTGGAATCCTGGTGATGAAGGCTTCATTATGAATGGTATTTACTTAAATTAACTTCTAACGAGATTGCTTTACTAATAGGTTAGATTTTGAATAAGGA
>NW_021413621.1:0-289 GCF_001605985.2 Dendrobium catenatum | reverse complement strand
TGTTTCAGCATTTTTGTTGTCTTCTTGGAGACCACAGCCTCCCATTGATCATCTTGAACATGTTCTCTTGTTGTTATTTCTTTAGACGGGAGTACGGAAGAGGACGCGACTACCCGGGTGGATTCTTTTTTGGGACGAACCAACACATTATCTGATAATGTTAATTCTCCACTTTTATACATCTTTTCCAACCAATCTTTGAAGACATAACAATCTTCAATTGGATGGCTAACCACCTGATGATACGGGCAATAGTTCGGGTCGCCACTGTGTTTAGACTCTTCAGGTC
>NW_021413620.1:0-642 GCF_001605985.2 Dendrobium catenatum | reverse complement strand
TGGACGTAGGTCAAGGTTTGATCGAACCACTATAAATCTGGTTTGTTCTTTCTTATTTTTCTTCCGCATTTAATTTCATTGCAAGTTGTTTACTCTGGTTGAAAAGTTTATTTTTAAAACTTTAAATTTAACTTGCATGAATAATCAAAAAGGTTTTCTAAAAATCAAAGAGTATAAGTATAATTTTTAAATTAGCAATTCACCCCCCCTCTTGGTTAGCCTTGGGACATTTAATTAGGCTTAACATCCTAATTCATATTGAACGAGTTTCAACAAGTGGTATCAGAGCAATATTTCAAAATCATAAGTTTTGAATACTTTTTGAAAAAGAGTATGGCTAATTTTAGAATACATAAATTATTAGATGGATATTCGATTGTTAGACCACCTTTATTTAAAAATATTTCTTTTGATTTTTGAAAAATTTGAATGTCAACTTTCTTGCAATCAATAGATTATCGAATGTGGCATATGATTCAAAATGATTATTCCGTACCGTCACGTATTATAGATGGAATCAAAACTGATACCCCTTTTTCTGAATGGAGTAGAGTAGAACAAATTTATGCCTAATTAAATGCTAAATGTATGAATTGTTTGTTCTATGCTTTAAATTCGGAAGATTATATGAGAATCTCTACA
>NW_021413619.1:0-318 GCF_001605985.2 Dendrobium catenatum | reverse complement strand
TTATAGATTATATTTGATTTATATTTGTTAATGTTTAATATTTTTTTCTATATAATATTGAATCATTTGTAGTTAGGCCGCTTATAATTGCTTGTTAAGGTTGTTTTCAATTTATATATATAAATCTTAACATGTTTTTATCAAATTGAACTTAAACCAAGAATCTTTTCTTTTATTTAATTCACTGATGACTCAAGATGAAATGTTATATTATTTATAGTATTAATTATGAATGAGTCAAACCCTAACTAGATATCGAGCTAAATTTGAACTTAAAATATGTTAGAATCTCTTAATTGCCATTATACACTGCCATAT
>NW_021413618.1:0-234 GCF_001605985.2 Dendrobium catenatum | reverse complement strand
GAATTTTAGTGTTAGCAGTGCCACATCATCATCATCAAACTTTTTCATCATGTTATCCTTTCATTCAATAACATTTAGAGTGATAACTAACTTGTTCTTTTCTCTTATTTTTATGGTTCTTTGATTGATTTGTTATTCATATGCTAATAATGATCCAAGTAAATCTTCAATAAAAAAATTAGAATGATTATTAGATTTAGAAATACTAGTAACTTTGGCATCTAAAGATTCTAG
>NW_021413617.1:0-288 GCF_001605985.2 Dendrobium catenatum | reverse complement strand
TTTAACGATTTGCACCAAGGTCTTGTTGAAGGCCTCGACTAATCCATTTGCCCGAGGGTAATAGATCGTCGAGTATCTCTAATCAATATTATGGTGCCTTACAAAACTGTTGATTTTTGTAGACTTGAATGCAGACCCATTATCGGATATGATTATGCGGGGTAAGCCGAGTAGATATACGATATGGTCACGAAAAAATTTTAAGACATGGTGTGATGTTACGTTGCGTAGGGGAATTGCTTACGCCCACTTTGAAAAGTAATCAGTCGCTGCTAATATGAAACGATG
>NW_021413616.1:0-200 GCF_001605985.2 Dendrobium catenatum | reverse complement strand
TTATATTTATGGTTGAAATCATTCTCAAGTGATTGTTGTTCTATCTTATAATTGATTGCCTTAACATTATTGATGGCCTTAAGTGATGAGGACATCCATTGGAGATTTCGGCACACTTACCATCGGAGGGGTCGTCGAGTGACGACCATGATTCAAAGTCTTTTTTTTTTATGTTTTATTTTATTCATGTCATTTATATT
>NW_021413615.1:0-204 GCF_001605985.2 Dendrobium catenatum | reverse complement strand
AACCCTCAGCATCAAGATTAAAAAAACCTTTCTTCAGTGAGACAGACGGATCAGCAGCTTTCCCCCACGGATTTGCTACAGGAGCAGCCGCCATGGAGAAAATCTCCCCAAAGGGCAGGAAAACACCAAAGGAACACCAAACCAGCAAGATCTAACCGAAGCAAGATGAAAATCTGGAGAGGAAAGCAGCGCGACAACGACGGC
>NW_021413614.1:0-531 GCF_001605985.2 Dendrobium catenatum | reverse complement strand
GTGGTTTCAAAGGGTGGTAAGAAAAAAGGAAAGCAAGGAAAAAATTATTGCCCTGCTACTCCTAGATCTACCAGAGCTCAAAATTCGTCTAAAGAAGGTAATGATTAAGCTTCTAATGTGGAATGTGAGGGGGATTGGTGGTAAGGATTCTAAACTTAGAGTTAAAAATATTTGTAGAATTAACAATATTAAGCTTCTTTTCTTGAGTGAACCTCTTATTTCTGCTGACAAAATTGCTGCTACTGCTAAATGTTTGGGATTTAATAAGTTTTTTGCTAACTCCTCGAATAAAATATGGCTCATGTGGAATAATCATATTGATGTTGAAATTGTGTTGGATCACCATCAAGTTGTGCATTGTCAAGTAATGATTGGTGATGTTTCTTGTTTTGCTTCATTTGTTTATGCTGCTTGCACTAGATTAAACCGTCTTAATCTTTGGGAGCAATTGGTTAATTTTGCTAACAATATCAATGGCCCTTGGTGTGTTGGATGGGATTTTAACATCATTGCTAATGCTAATGAGAGAAG
>NW_021413613.1:0-217 GCF_001605985.2 Dendrobium catenatum | reverse complement strand
CTCACACCGCCTATAGACTTATTTACGCAATTTTAAACTTTGATTTACATGTATAACATTTATACATGAATTGGGTGAAATTAAAACCTATTTGGTAGCATAAAGTAATCAAGCTTATAATATATATTAGATATGTAACATGCTTTATTGAATTAGCTTATTCTTTTTTATAATTTTAATTATTGATTAAATGTTTAAAACAAATCAATTTCATTAA
>NW_021413612.1:0-240 GCF_001605985.2 Dendrobium catenatum | reverse complement strand
TGCAAAGTGTAAAAATATTTATAAACTTCTCCAAAAGACTCTTAATTTTTTTTTTCTCCAAAAGACATTATGGAAATAAATCAAATCTAAATCTATTTAAAAAAAAAAAGTGAAAAGTCCCCAAGAGAGGCTGATGGATAGAATAGAAAGAAGAGGCACACGGATTGCAATATAAGGATCATAAGAGGATCAATTCAATAGTTTAGAATTTTTAATCCATGCGCTGAGGGATTCCTATCA
>NW_021413611.1:0-268 GCF_001605985.2 Dendrobium catenatum | reverse complement strand
ACAAACTCTACCGCCGCGTATATTCTCGCACGTAACAGTTTGGCGCAGTCTGTGGGAAACACAATCTCACTACTTCGAGTACTGCTATGATGGTGAATAGGCACAGCAGTCGTTTAGTTGGAGCTTCTTGCTCCAACTCTCATCAGTCCAGAAATCCATCTATTAATCATAGACGACCAATGTCAGCATCTTTTCATCCTGGGGGGCAGAATGCTGCCGGAGAAGGGATATCGGGACCTTCTTTGGAAGAAAGAATCTGGAAGATGGA
>NW_021413610.1:0-386 GCF_001605985.2 Dendrobium catenatum | reverse complement strand
GTTATAGGTTTGCGACGGATTTGAGGAAAAAAAATACAATGAAAATGTTGAAACGACGTTTGTGATTGACCCATTCGTTATAAATGGCGGATTAACTAACATAAATTCACTGCAATTTGTGATGGAATATGTGGCGGACAAGAAAAAGTAAACAATCATTTCATTTGAGATTATTCCGTCCCAAATCCACCATAAATCTAGTGCAAAGATTTTGTGATGTATTTTGTTCGTCAAAAAATATTTTTGGATGCCCGTTTTACCATCAGAACCATATCCACCGCAAATCTGCCACATGTTGCTGGTTTTCATGTAGTATTTTATAACAACACTTTTGCAATGTCTATTGCTTGGGACCGTGATAACGATACCTTGCATACACTACAATG
>NW_021413609.1:0-667 GCF_001605985.2 Dendrobium catenatum | reverse complement strand
TTTAGATGCTTCTGTTTTACCTAAATCTGTTTTACCTAATGCTAAAACTGTTTCACCGGTTTCTGTGGAGCCGTTGGATGGACATCAAGATGCTGTGATTGTGCCTACTTTGGTGAATTTTTATTTAGCTAGAGAAGAATCGGTCGTTCCTAACGTTGACATTGATGACTCTGAACTTGTTTTTAAAGTTTTATCTCCTAATGCTTTTCCTTTCATACCCCCTGCTTTGGATCTGGAGGGGTCGTTGGGTAAGCCTTTGTTAACTGATTCTATTTCAGAAGAAATTGCTGTGGTTAACTCTGCTGTGAATATTTCTGTGGATGATGGGTGTTTGGTGAATTCGATGGCTTCTAATCATTAGCTGGGTGGTGAGGCGGTGCAGCCTGTTGTTTCGGTGAAAACTGTTCCTATGAGTGTTGAGCATGTCGAATCGATTCGGAACTCTTTGCTTGCTGCAATACCGGCTGGTAATGTGACTCATTTTATTCCTACGTGTGGGATTGATGGTTGTGGTCATATGGTTGAGGCTTTGCCGGAAGATGCTTTGGTGCCGGAAGGTAGTGAATTGGTGGTTTCTAACCCTACTTTTCCTACGAATGTTCCTGTCGAGTGCGGAGGTGGTGTAGTTGTTGGTATGGTGATCAATTCGCAAAACTTGGTAAATGTT
>NW_021413608.1:0-205 GCF_001605985.2 Dendrobium catenatum | reverse complement strand
ATTACAAACTGACTCAGACCTAGTCTACCCAATCTTCAGCTAATTCCAAATTGCAGTCCGATCGTGGGAACCTGAAATGTTAGCACATAAGGCAATCGTAGAGAAAATAAGGAGTGTTTGCTATCATCAAAACCATAAACCATAGATCCGCAACAGTAGTGATATCCAATCTTTATAATAACTGAATCTTCCTATGAACCCTTGT
>NW_021413607.1:0-285 GCF_001605985.2 Dendrobium catenatum | reverse complement strand
CAATTAACTTGGAGGCAAAATGTCAAAGCCCGACTTTGAAGAAGTTTCCTACACTCACCTCTCGTTTTACATGTCTTAATTGAGTTGGCCACACTCACCCAAGGGAGAAATGGGATAGGGACCAACGGAGAGAATGGTAGTTAAGACAACCAATCCAACAAAATTTTATACCGCTATTAAAGATGGAGAGTGAGATTTATCCCCAGCAGAGTCACCAATTTTGTTTTGAATAAAAAAATATATTTAAATATATATATAGTTTTTGAAAAATATTTAATTATCTTT
>NW_021413606.1:0-291 GCF_001605985.2 Dendrobium catenatum | reverse complement strand
GTTGAAAAACCTAATGTACATGCTCGGTACTGCTAGGTATCGCTAGGTACATGCTCGGTACATGCTCGGTACCGCTCAGTGCATGCTCGATACCGCTCACTACATGCTCGTTACTGCTAGTTACATGCTCAGTACCGCTCAGTATTGCTAGGTACATGCTCGGTACCACCAGGTCGAACCCCGCCAGGGGGCTGTGCCCCCTTGGACCCCCCGGCAGACCGGTATATTGTTGTATTCATGTTGTCTTATTATTGTGATATTTTGATTTTACTTCATATCAATTTAATTTGA
>NW_021413605.1:0-469 GCF_001605985.2 Dendrobium catenatum | reverse complement strand
ATCTATGAGGATGATGCATATTATTTCTTTAAAGGTTGCATAGTATTTTAGGGATTTTTAAATTGGCCAAAATATTACAAAAAGAGAGAGTACATTTAGATAAAAAGGTAGTAAATGATAAGGAGAAAGAAAATTAACATCGCCCTTGCCTCAATGAAAGTATTTATTAGCATCCTACCTCTTATGTATAGTGAGGAGGTAAATTGTCCCAATGACCTAAAGGAAGAGGTGCGGAAGGAAACAAAAAAAAAAGAATAAAGAATGATATATGAAAAATAATATGTATCTAAAAAATACCCGGTTATAGGACACAATCTTGGTGTTACGTCTGATGTGGCTTACTAATGTTACACTATCGAATAATATATGTATAAATATGAATAATGTTATGTTTTCTTTGATATAAAATTGCCTACTAGATACATAAATATACATGTCGAACAAGTAATCAAGTGAATAAGTGAGTGTC
>NW_021413604.1:0-645 GCF_001605985.2 Dendrobium catenatum | reverse complement strand
CTTGACTGAACCTCGGACCAACAATGAAGCTGAATACAAAGCTTTAATAGCAGGATTAGAGATTTCAATCGATGTCCGAATTCAAAACCTCCATATTTTTGGTGATTCTCAACTTGTTGTAAATCAAGTATTGGGAGTTTACAAAATCACCAAGTTCGAGTTGTCCTGTTACCACCAGTGAGTTCTTGAGCTTATGAAGCAAATTTCAGTTGTCAAACTAACTTAAGTTCCCCGAGGTCAAAATGCCAAATTCGATTCTCTTGCCAAATTGGCTAAAGAAATGGCGCATACGGATGACGAATGGCCTCTAATGATTATGGTGCATAGTCGTCGGATCCTAGAGCCAGCATTACTATAATTCCCGCAGGCAGAGGGAATACTAGATTCAAGCCAGCAGGATGCAACTCCAGTTGATCCTCAACCTCCCCAACCAGTTGATCTCGAAGATCAACTTGAAGAATATCAAGTTCCTAAGAAAAGACGCAAGGCCAGTCAAGCTTCAGAATCATGGTGGCATTGCCTTGATGTCGAGGAAGAAAATGACTGGAGGCAACCTTTCATTGATTACTTCAAGGAAGGTAGACTACCAATAGACAAATCATTAGCTACTCAAATTAGAAAGAGAGCACTACGATATGCTTTTGT
>NW_021413603.1:0-339 GCF_001605985.2 Dendrobium catenatum | reverse complement strand
GGTTTATTTATAGATTTCTAGAGTGGCATGACCCATAAATATGTGAGAGATTAGGGATAAATGGGGAGTGGTTAGATGGACGATCGATATTGAATCTTTTGATCATGGACCGTTCGTCAGACATTTGAAGCTCTTAATGGTGTCGGAATTCGACAATCTTGGGCTCGTTGGATTTTTCTCACCAAGCCGCTCGATTCGACTATAAGCTTGTCACGTTTGGAAACCGTTTGGTAATCCAAATTGTGGTTTGAATCTTCCAACAACGCTTTGGGTCCTTGATTTGGACTCATTTGGGCTCGGATTGAGTTGAAATTGGTGTCGTTAGGTTGTATTTCCGAG
>NW_021413602.1:0-273 GCF_001605985.2 Dendrobium catenatum | reverse complement strand
TGTCCCGGATGAATCAACACAATTATGCCTAAATTAAAGTGGTAAATAGGAAAAGAAATTAAGGCTTGATTGAAATTATCACATCATCCTGGACGATCGCAGTATCGTCCGGGACGTTTAGTTAAGAAACCATAATTCTTTTTGAATTATCGAACATCGACCTGGCTCTATTCAGGGCGATGTTCTAGATGATTTATGGTATTTTGAACTAATCATCCTGGACAATCAAGAGATCATCCCAATCGATCTAGTCAATTTTGTATCATCCATACA
>NW_021413601.1:0-826 GCF_001605985.2 Dendrobium catenatum | reverse complement strand
GCATGTTATAAATAAAGCTCCAGTTAATATTTTCATAAGCCTTAGCAATGTCCAGTTTCATAATCATGTTACCACCTCTCACCTTGACATCCAAATCCTAACATAATTCCTGAGCTAAAAGAATATTGTCAATAATAGCACGACCTTTAATAAAACCCATTTGATAAGGAGATATAATCTTAGGCAGCAAAATAGTTAACCTACTCATCAAAAGTTTAGAAATGAGCTTATAGAATACAGTGAATAAACTTATCGGTCTAAAATCATTCCATGAATTAACATTAGTATTCTTAGGAATCAAAACAATATAAGTAGAAGTGAAAAACTTGGGAATCGAAGAACCATTAAAGAAATCCATAACAACAGAAAAAAACATCATTAAAAAAAATAGGCCAAGTTTTTTGGAAGAACTTAATAGTAAAACCATCCGGCCCAACCACAGAATTAGCATTCATATCAAATAAGGTATTTTTAATCTCCTCAAGAAGAGGAGCCCTAGATAAATAACTATTCTCTTCTTGCGAAATAATATTAGGAATAAAGGCAGTATTATCAATTGACACAGAATTGAAGGACTTATTCAAATGCTTATGAAAATAATTGACAGCCATACTAGCAATCTCATATCTATTATCAGTAACATAACCATCCTCACGAGAAATTTTATGAATATTGTTAATAGTATGTTTCCAATTAACCAAGCCATGAAAATATTTGGTATTCTTATCACCATCCACTAAATGTTTGACAACTTATTTTTGTTTCCAAAAAGTTTCTTCCTGAACCAGATGGTGGGAAAAATTATGTCACCACGCAGATTTTGATT
>NW_021413600.1:0-216 GCF_001605985.2 Dendrobium catenatum | reverse complement strand
ATTTAATATTTTAGTTTAATTTATTTTTTTAATTGAATTATATAATTTAATAATTTAGTTTTATTAAATGATAACCAGTTTTACGTCAAATTAAGGGTGTATTTGTGGTGAAATTATTATGTGTGGATACCGATGCCGTCCGGAGGCAAATTAAAACACGCCATGTCACTCGTTTACTGTGTACCAGGTGATGTAGTGCGTTCTGATTCGCCTCCG
>NW_021413599.1:0-792 GCF_001605985.2 Dendrobium catenatum | reverse complement strand
CTGAACGATATAAAAATAGGAAGTGTCTACTTCAAGCCAAGTTTAAACAAGAAAAAAAGATGATTGAAAGGAAGTATGATGCTTTAATTCAGGAATTAGATATGGTTCAATCAGCATATAATGGAGGTTCTGAAATTATCTCATCAGGGGATGAGATTTCTCCACATGGGGAGATTTAATATAGGCAAGCTAGCTGTCTCTTCAGTCTTGCTGTAGTTTTTTCCCTGCTCATTAAAAGATATGTTGATGCTCGGTCCGCCCCCTCCCCTTGGTGCTTTGATTTCCCCCATGGCGGCTATCCCCTTTCGGTCCCTATTTGCTGCAATTTTGAGGTGCTCTTATTGGCTGAATGGAAGGTGTTATAACTACATGCATTTATTGCTCTTTTCTCCTTTTTTTTCCCTATAAACAGGGTTGTTTTTGCTGCAGTTTTAGGGTGTGTGACTAATTTTTGGAATATAACCTGCGGGTTTTATTTAGCTTGCGAGCTAGCATCATTTCCCCTTTTTCTTCTATTAATTCGTCTCGGTTTTCTACCTCTTTTTCTCTATTCACAGTTCCCGCCCCATCTGTATCTTTCTCATAATTTATATATGTTGTAAGGTATTGTTTTCTAAGGTTGTGTTATTTTTTTGAAGTTGAAAGTATTGTTGCGTTTTGTTAGTTGTAAGCGTTGTTGTGTTATGAGCTCATGTTCATCTATGTTTAAGGAAGACAAGTTTGTTTTAATTTGCAATCTTAAAATAGTTTTTTTTGTTGAATCATAAACAAATCAAAATTTAACCTTAGTGG
>NW_021413598.1:0-223 GCF_001605985.2 Dendrobium catenatum | reverse complement strand
TGAAACTAATGGTGACACGTATGTACTTATTATATGTTAACATGCAACTAAAATTGAATAAATATTATTCTCACATAATATATTTTTTGTAGGTTTTACTAGTCAAAAAAACTAACAAATAAAATATGGGACATAATATGGAGCAGATATGATGCTCCTTATATTTATTGGAAGAACATCCCAAAAGAAGTGCGGGATATGTGTTTTAGAGATTTTGAGGTTA
>NW_021413597.1:0-226 GCF_001605985.2 Dendrobium catenatum | reverse complement strand
GATGATATGTTCTCCAATTTTAAGGTAGTGTTCATATATTTGAATTTTGTCTGTCATATTTTCAATTATATATATTTTTTAATTTTATCTGAATTTCGATTTACAATTCATCTTATTTTATACTCTTTTATATTTAGTTGTGTCTATTTTTGATGCATTATTTTACTATTAAGTAAATAAATATAAAACATATTTTTTCTCAAATGAGTTCTTAAGGATAAAGATT
>NW_021413596.1:0-1276 GCF_001605985.2 Dendrobium catenatum | reverse complement strand
GACCCCTTAATTAACCAACCATAGATAATATTTTAAATAAGGCCCCGAGACCTTCCGAAAATTACAATAAATACATATTAGGTCAAAAAATTGCCCATAATACCTTGAACTGACTAGAATATGATCTTTGACCTTGGATAATTAAGGCTCCTTAGTTGGACTTTAGGCTGACCTTAAATTTGACTTTAGGTGGAAATTATCATTTTGCCCCTAATAATTCACTAAAAATTATTAAAAATCCCAAATTTTCTCTAAGCACTTGAAAACACTTTCTTAGATCATCCCTGACCTTTGGGGTTGAGTCCAATCAGTTTGGAGATGTTTTGGATCAAAACTGTAAAAACAGTCCTTTATTAGGAAATTTAGAAAATTCCTTTAATACCCCGAACTTAGGAAATCCATAACTAATTGTAGAAAATTCTAAATTAGGCAAACTCACTTACATTAGACTCCAATTAGGATCTAGTATTTATTAAAAATCTTAGGTTTCCTGAAAATGACCTATATTAGCAAGTCAACTTTTTGGTCAACCGTAGTTCATTTATGGCCCGAAACTTAAAAAATTTATAAATTTGCCTAGAAAACTCCAATTTCAGCCTAATGTCTAACTACTCCTCTTAAGGTCTAGTATTTTCTTAAGGTGTTAGAAATTCCAAACCTAGCCCATTTCCCATAGTGACTTTTTGGACCCTTAGTTTAGTTCATAGTAGGACCCGGAACTCTCCAAAATTGGCTAATATGACTTTAACTTCAAATATCATCACCCTTAGTATTTAAAACTGATCAACAAACAGAAATAATTAAAATACACCCTAATTCACTAATATTTGAATTTTAACTAAAATTTTCTTTTAAGACCCCCAACAAACCTGAACTCTAGATAATTTTAACTAACTATCCTGCTTAGGATTTATCCAAACCACACCAGCCTTGCGCACACATAGAATTATTTGCTAGGGCACCACTTCTAGATCTAGGTTAGGCCGCTGGGTTTTACTTTTCTGCTGTGTGCCAGAGCTTTTTCGTAGATTTCATTGCATGCTATTTGAAAAAATGATTGGTGTGTTTGCTTACCTTTTCTGCTTTCTATGTGATGAGTGCTAGATTTACCCCTAGGTTAGGAGCGTGATATATATATATATATATTATTTTTTCCGTGTAGGTGGCCATACTTAAGCTAATATAAGGGGGGAGCATTATCATGATTTCTAATAATATTTTATGCAGGTGCTTGCTTAGCTCCCCCTAAATAAATGAGGGCTAAATTAATAATTAT
>NW_021413595.1:0-234 GCF_001605985.2 Dendrobium catenatum | reverse complement strand
TTCTAGTTGGTAGTAGCCGTGACCGTCCAATCAAACAGCAAATCAAACCCCATTTTCGCATTTTGAACATTGCGACGTCATTAATATTGACGTGATACTCCACACAACGAAGAGAAAACGCAAAATGCATTTCTATTTTGGGTTCGGGAAAAGACTTGCGGCAACTGTAAACAAGCGAATAACTTTCGGTTTGATTGGAGATGCCCTTACACCATAATTGATACTAAATGCACC
>NW_021413594.1:0-254 GCF_001605985.2 Dendrobium catenatum | reverse complement strand
GTACACAACGGTACAAAATAATGCATAACAGTACACAATGGTAGCAGTATACAACATTAAAATGAACAAAATATCACAAAAATAAAAGAGAAAAAATGCATAATAATGAGAGAATAAATGAACGTCTAAAAAATTATTATTTTACATAATAATTTATATAGTTGGTCTACATAAGCAAGTGTTTTTTGTAGAATTCGACATATAAATTTTGTAAGAATATATTATAAGTGAATGTGTGTAAAACATCACAAAAC
>NW_021413593.1:0-489 GCF_001605985.2 Dendrobium catenatum | reverse complement strand
AATGTTTGGAATCATCAAAACTATAGAAGTTGCAAAAGTGAAAAACATGAAAATAGCAACTATCTTAATAATATGGACGAAAATTTTCCAGAGAGCAATTCGTCCTAGCACGATTATAAATTTTGTCTGAATGAAAATTCTCCAGAGGAGATTTCGTCCTGCGACGATTTTGATTTCATCTGGACGAAATTTTTCCAAAGAGCATTTCATCCTTGAACGAATATAAATTTCATCTAAACAAAAATTTTCAAGAGAACATTTTGTCCTTGGACGAATTTGAGTTCGTCCTGGATGATCAGTACTTAGAAAAATTTTCTTCAACTCATGATCGTTCCATTGCTCTGACCTGATCGTCCCGTACAAACATGGTTTATCCTGTATGATCAGTATAAATTTTTCAAGATCTCCTTAAGTGTGTGTGTATTTATTCACTGAATTATAATCACTCCCTTATAAACTTAATTCAAAGAAAAATACAAGCTTCAAATT
>NW_021413592.1:0-368 GCF_001605985.2 Dendrobium catenatum | reverse complement strand
ACAAAATTGAGTTGTTCAGTGATTTTCATATTGAATGATTACATCATTTTTTGTATGATTTGGTATGACATTCGATGAAAAATCAATTATTGATCACATATCATACGTATTAAATTGCATTTCATATGTACAATCCTATTATCAATTTCTTATGGAGACAAACCTAACCGTCATAAAATAATCTTTAATATTTTGATCATCCCATATGATCATGTGTTCATCTCTATTGATCATTTGGTCAAAAATTCTTTACGAAAGGATGCCTCAAAAATAGTATTTTAGGAAAAGTCATTTCATTTTTGGTGGTATCCATTTGTATGTATGAAAATGGTTTTTGTCCCGTATGATTTGAAGATGTACATATTATC
>NW_021413591.1:0-207 GCF_001605985.2 Dendrobium catenatum | reverse complement strand
ATGAGTTAATTATTGGCACTCAGTGGGTTATTCCGGATCAGTTTCCTTCGAATTTGAAAAATTGCATTGCTGGGATCAATATTGGTGATACTGGGCATTGTTTGTTGTGGAAAAATCGAAGCACTTATAAATTCAAAAACTTCATGGATGAATACTATTCTGATATACCGAGCTGCTCTTGGTTTAAGTTGGTTTGGCCTAAGAGAA
>NW_021413590.1:0-210 GCF_001605985.2 Dendrobium catenatum | reverse complement strand
ATATGTTCTGAATTGATATGATTTCTGATTTCCGTACTATTTTGATATGATTTATGATTCTGATACGATTCTGTTCTGTTCTGATTTGATCTGATCTGTATGATTATGTTCTGATTCAATTTCTGGAATTATGATTTCTGTGATTTCTGTTCTGTTCTGATTCGATATACGATTCTGTTGATCTGATTTCTGTACGGATTTTTGTCTGAT
>NW_021413589.1:0-802 GCF_001605985.2 Dendrobium catenatum | reverse complement strand
ATGATATGATAGATTTACTAACATATATGAAACAAAAAAAAATTAAAATTAAGTATAATTTATAGACATTTATATATTCATAATAGACGTATAGCGTTATAACTTGGCATGTGTACATGCAAGAATGACATAAGATAATGATCCTTTATATGGACAATTATCTTTGATTAGAAACCACATTGCTTGTAATGATTTCTAGTGCACATATAAAATGGTGTTATTTATATTAAGTGCTACTTGTTCTATGCTACATATTTAGATTAATATGGATAAAAAGATTACATACATACTATTTTTATTATCATACATTGATTGCTATTATATTTTTTGATAACCTACTAAGCTATTAGCTAACTCTATAATTTTTACATGATTTTATGAAGGGGTTAGGACCCAATAGAGTGAGGTTGAGCAGGATTTTTAGATTTGATTTTATTTTATATATTTTAGTTTTATTCTTTTCTAATCAAGAATGTTAATGATAAACTGATATTATAAATAAATTCCTAATTATTGTACATGAATTTTGAGAATTAAATATAAAATTATAAGTTGATGAAGAATGATTTACAGTTGCATTCACTGGTCATATTTATACTTATGAGTTAATATAGACTATGGTAGATTACTTACTTAAAATATTAAATAGATAATTCTTTCACATTAGATTTTAGGGTGTCACACCTTGGAAGGTATGAGATATGTGAGTGAATGTTAAAGGGAATCAAGAAATAGGTTTTATAAGTTTTGGAGTTTAGGGAAGCTAGGCTTGAGTTTAAGTGGGTGTGATGAAAATTGCGTT
>NW_021413588.1:0-230 GCF_001605985.2 Dendrobium catenatum | reverse complement strand
TAAAGCATATCTTTTGCTACTATCTTGACCTAAAAAGTCCTAGAGGAGAGAAAGAGAGAGGGAGAGAGAGAGATGATTTTGTGAGGGGGAGCTTGTGAGGGAGATTCATAAGGGTTGCTCCAAGTATTGTTTCACTTCTTCTTCTTCCACTAGATTCTCTTATTCTTAGAGGGTTGAGAGAGATCTTCTTAAACAATCGATCAGGGTTCTCTACCTGCTTTAGGAGGAAG
>NW_021413587.1:0-1163 GCF_001605985.2 Dendrobium catenatum | reverse complement strand
TGTTTAAGCACTGCATAGAACTGGAGAAAAACCTTGCTTCTCTTGGAGATGCTTCAGCTCTGCAGAATGCTCGGAAGCTATATGAATCAGCTCTTGAAATCTATCGCCAAGATAGGGATCTCTGGAAAGATTACCATGCAATGGAAATAAAGGTAATCTTCCTGTTTTTGCTTCTTTTTCCTGTTTCACAAATGCGAGCTTATATTGATTGCTCTCGTAAATTCATTGTAGATGGGAACATCCACTACAGCTAATGCTGTGTACTGGCACGCCCGAAAAGAATTGAAGGACACAACTGGGTTTTGTCCACCAAGTTAGGCCTCGTTTGTTTCTCCATAAGTTCTCCGTCTGCGGTTTGAATCGGTGAAAAAAGGATTGTTTTGCTGTTTGGTAACACCGCTTTTTCAAAATAACTTCCGGTGAACCTCCGTATTTCCGCCGATTTGAGAAGAATTTTTTTCTCCATTTGCCCTTCTGAAAGCTCCGTTAAAAATAAGAAAATAGAGCCGGAGAATCAAATGAGGCCTTAATGTCTCTTTCCTGTGGCAACCAAAATTAGTTTTTGCAGTAACTTACACATAATTTATGTGGTATTATTTTGATTGTTTAGTTGCTGGAATTTGGAATTACCATTCTTGTAGATAAATTTTGATCTTGAGAGTCTATTTGGTCCACTAGGGACGTGAACCAGATTCTGGTTAGATTTAGGTGATTTGTTACTGTTGAAGTTATTTATTTAATTTTAAAGAATTCATAGATTAATAATTCCATAGTACAAGAGTTATTAATTTATAAATTTTAAGGCATATGATCATATGAAATTCTTTGAAGATTTATTAAAGATAGAGAAGGAATCTTGTAAATTAAATACATTTGCTCTCTAGATGGAAGCAAACATAGTGTAAAAGGTCAGTGTATTATTAAAATTTAAGGATCTTCCCAAATAAAAAAAAAAAAAGAAAAAAAAAAAGATCTTCCCAATTCAATGTATTAGTGCCTTCTTTCAAGAATTATGCACATCACATGGTGGTTTTTAGGTTATTTAAAGTGTATTAAAGCCTTGAAATTAAATGTTAAAATGGTAAAATACCCTCCAAATGGAATTAAGAATAAGTCATAAAGGCTTAAATTCATTTATTTTAAATTAATTATCAAATTTAATT
>NW_021413586.1:0-235 GCF_001605985.2 Dendrobium catenatum | reverse complement strand
GTTTCAACTTAAAACAATGTATCAATATTTATTTAAAATTAAAATAGCTTTTTATGTATATTTGAAATAAGTAATAAAATATTAATCAAAATATTTTAATTTTATTTTTAAAATAAAGTAGATGAAATTACAAAGAGAATGAACTCTAGAACTCTAAAATTAGACAAGCACTAAAATTCATATGATTTTTTGAAGTTATATGCACTTTTGAATTAATTTTAAAGAGATTAGTCAA
>NW_021413585.1:0-337 GCF_001605985.2 Dendrobium catenatum | reverse complement strand
AAATAGACCATTCTTCACCTTTGATTCGGGATATACGCGACGTTCGCCCCCTCCCAATCAAAACAAAATCAATACCAGGGGGATTCGATTCGACCTCTTCCACACATGTTAACGTCATCAAGCAGGGCTCTGACATACAACCTCGGAAAGGTCTCACATCCTTGGTGGATTCTCTCGACCTCTTCCACACAGGTTAACATCATCGAGCATGACTCTGACATACAACCTCGGAAAGGTCTCACATCCTTAGTGGATTCTCTCGACCTCTTCCACACAGGTTAACGTCATCGAGCATGACTTTGACATACAACCTCGAAAAGGTCTCACATCCTTGGTG
>NW_021413584.1:0-256 GCF_001605985.2 Dendrobium catenatum | reverse complement strand
TTATTCATGAGTACTTCAGCTAGGCCGATCGAGAGAGGAGAGAGAGAGAAAGAGAGGGACCTTCGCTGCAAGTTTTGCAGCAAGTACTCAACAGCGGAGCGGGCGAGAGGAAGAGAGGACACCAGGAGAACCGAGGAACACAAGAAAATAATTTAAAAGGGTATCATACAAAAATATTATTAATACTAATTTTAAAATAAAATATATTTTATTATGTATATGTTTTTATTTAATTAAAATATTAAATATTATATAA
>NW_021413583.1:0-289 GCF_001605985.2 Dendrobium catenatum | reverse complement strand
GTAGAATGTAAAGGCTAGTTCAAAGAGCTTACATATATGCATGAACGAGCAGAGTTAAGCC
Source organism: Dendrobium catenatum (assembly GCF_001605985.2). NCBI lineage: Eukaryota > Viridiplantae > Streptophyta > Magnoliopsida > Asparagales > Orchidaceae > Dendrobium > Dendrobium catenatum. The sequence goes on along the minus strand of NW_021413583.1, from coordinate 228 downwards.
ATCAAGATTAATAATCATTCATTTATTCCTTTCCAAAACCATCTTCGAAAGTTGGTAAACTCATGCATGCTCCTTCAGTTAATCCATTCCTTTAAATATCAAAATATTTATTATGAAATTTTATTATTATTTTCAAAGAAAACAGCACCAGAAACGTGAGAAAAAGCTTTAAAACACCATATTTCTCCTCCATACCAACAAGAAAAGCTCTTATAATCTTTGTCAAAG
>NW_021413582.1:0-370 GCF_001605985.2 Dendrobium catenatum | reverse complement strand
AGCATAAGCACTTATAATATTAACAATCTTATCATCGACAACAATCTTACCGCTTCTTAAAATAGCTTTCTAGTACATAAGTTTTAATTTTTATACTAAAAAGTTGTTTTAAGAAGCAGCAAAAAAATAGTCTCAAATGAAGCCTAAAATAATGTTGTAGTAAAATTAAAGTATTATAGTAATATTCTTTAAAATCTCTATTAATTTGGATATGTTATGAAAATGTAAATTTTTGTTCAGCTGAAATTTCTCTTACCTACCATTATAATTGTTGCGTCCTAGAATATTCGCGGCGGTAGAGAAATGTATGGTTTAACGTCTTAGCATTGTACAAAGATCCAGCACACAAGCAGATAAGAGAGGGGGTGTA
>NW_021413580.1:0-221 GCF_001605985.2 Dendrobium catenatum | reverse complement strand
TTGACCCAAGAAGACCCTTAAGGGTTCAAATTGGGATTTTCACCAAATTGACCCTCTCAAACCCTGAGACCACTTCCAATAAATTTTGAATGTCAAACCAAATTGGTTATAACCATTTTCAAACATTGGACCTAACTGGTTGACCAAGTCAACCGATTTTGGCTTAAGGGCCCATTAAGGGCCCGCCCATTAAGCCCTCTTGAACCATTTGACCCATTCAA
>NW_021413579.1:0-249 GCF_001605985.2 Dendrobium catenatum | reverse complement strand
AAACACCTATTTATCTGTACAATCATGCGGTCAAAAAATCTGTATGAAATGATGCCTCATAAATGACATTTTATGATAAGTCATTTCATTTTTGGCCGTTTACATTCGTACATATGAAAATATTTTCAACCCATATGATTTTAAAATTTTACGTATGAGACAAATTTTATACTGTACAATGGGTCATTTTCCTTTAAATAGAAGGTTCGTTAAAGTCATTTTCATTTTGTTTCTAAACCCTCTAGAGCT
>NW_021413578.1:0-225 GCF_001605985.2 Dendrobium catenatum | reverse complement strand
GAACAATCATTTATTATGGTAGTGAGCAGTTTCAGAGTTTCTTTTTTTGCACATATTTTGATATTAAAAACGACATCTTATAAGCATAAACATAAGAAAAATCTAGCATACAAAATCTTACTTCTGTTGGTATTTGTAGTTCGGATAAATACTCTTAAGTTTGCTGATAAGGTCATGGAGATAAGTAAAATGAGCAGCACAAATATATCTTCCTGAAGCCTCTGC
>NW_021413577.1:0-283 GCF_001605985.2 Dendrobium catenatum | reverse complement strand
CCCGCTAAGCTCTTAGTTATATCTTTTGGGATGACTAATACACCTGTAATTTTCATGGATCTAATGAACATGATATTCTGAGAGCATTTGAACTAGTTCATGATCATTTTTATAGATGATATTATGATTTATTCTACTTTTAAAGAAGATTATATGACTCATATGAAGATTTTTTTTAGGGATGTCGCAGCTGTAACATCAAATCTACTTCAGGATCGTCCGGGCCGATCTGGATCGTCCTGGGACGATCAGTGTAATTTTTGTTCCAGATTCTGTACAGAAG
>NW_021413576.1:0-202 GCF_001605985.2 Dendrobium catenatum | reverse complement strand
CTCAGGAAAAAGTTTGATTAACCTCTTTGCCTTTTTTTATCATGAAATTGAATCTATCGAGGCCAAAAGGCCTCGCTTATCAATTGGCCCCAAGTGTATGTGATAGGTACCACTTGAATATTCCAAGTGATTCCTATCGGATCTTCGCCAAGACACGAATGTTCCGCTGTTTTCAATAGAAAACAGCCACCAATAGTGGAAA
>NW_021413575.1:0-558 GCF_001605985.2 Dendrobium catenatum | reverse complement strand
AGATTAAGAAATCCTTTTCCTAGTGTTAGATGTTTTTCATGTGGCATGTTAGGACATATTTCATGCACTTGCACTATTCACCATAGTACACATTGGGTGTGGAGACACAACTTGCATGATTCACAGCATAATATGCATGCATTGCATTCTTCTTTCCCTAATAATGGACCCAAACATATTTGGGTTCCTAAATCTGACGTTTGATGATTTTGTAGGCTTGCTCTCACAAAAGGCCTCATGAGAGCATATGGTACATGGATAGCGGATGTATATAACACATGACTGGAGATGCTAATCAATTCATTTTACTGGAGACCAGGGCTGGAGGCAAGGTTACTCTTGGAGACAACAAAAACAGGAAGGTAGTGGGCACATTTATAATTAGAAACTCCAAGAACCTTTTAGTTTAAAATGTTTTGCTTGTAGATAGACTGAAACACAACTTTCTTAACATTAGTCAACTTTCCGAAAAAGGTTTCATCATAAAATTCTTAGCAAATACTTGCAATATAAGCTTAAAAAATAACACTATTTTGCAAAGAAAGCGGATCAATAATA
>NW_021413574.1:0-291 GCF_001605985.2 Dendrobium catenatum | reverse complement strand
AAGTGCCAAAACCGGAGCACTAGTCATGGCTTCCTTCAAAGTCTTCATGGCCTCCTCTGCTTTCTCTCCCCACTGAAAGTTATCTTTTTTTAACTGATCAGTCAAAGGACCTGCTATGGAACCATAGCCCTTTATGAGCCTCCTGTAGTAACCAGTCAGTCCCAAAAATCCCCTTAGTCCTTTAAGGGATTTTGGTGTAGGCCAATTCACCATGGCCTCTATTTTGGTGGGGTCAGCTGCCACCCCACTCTCTGAAATGATGTGTCCCAGATACTCCACCTCCCGCTGAGC
>NW_021413573.1:0-256 GCF_001605985.2 Dendrobium catenatum | reverse complement strand
AAGAAATTGATTCATCTGTTATAAAGGTGCGTGAGAGCATTAAATATGTTAAGGGTTCTCAATCCAGAAAACAAAAGTTCCTTGAATGTGTGAGCCAAAGTTATCTTTCAAATACCAAAGGTTTAAGGCAAGACGTACCAACTAGATGGAATTCAACTTTTATTATGTTGGATAGTGCAATTTACTTCAGACGTGCGTTTATGCATTTAGAATTGGGTGACTCTAACTACAAGTGTTGCCCTACAGATGTTGAGTG
>NW_021413572.1:0-220 GCF_001605985.2 Dendrobium catenatum | reverse complement strand
CGATAAAGTGGTGAAGGGAGGTGTTACCCGCATGAAGTAACATCTATCATGCTCGCACAAAAATGTAGCACCCTGTGCAAAAGTGCCGGACAATGTGAAGGAAGAAATAAGTGCTTACATGAAGAAAACTACCACTGCTAAACACTTACAATATGAGCAATTTGATGAAAGGGTCGAGCATGATGCTTATTTTGGGAGCGAGAGTGGAAAGGGCTCTTCC
>NW_021413571.1:0-212 GCF_001605985.2 Dendrobium catenatum | reverse complement strand
GGTGGAGGACGTATCTCTACGTCAGGTGGGAGGACGCACTGTTTGGCAACAAGCGAGATTTAACATTAGTGGGATTTAGTAAATCCTGTAAATCCGAATTTAGTAAATCCGAAATGTGTTAAATCCTTAAAATTGTTTGGTATGTCAAATGTTAAATCTTGTTAAATTCTTAAAAACTGTTTGATAATATATTCCAGGATTTATGACAGTTA
>NW_021413570.1:0-1961 GCF_001605985.2 Dendrobium catenatum | reverse complement strand
CAACATATAAGTCATATATAAATTATGGAATATACATGCACTTGTATGTGTATATATAACCATACACAATTATACATATATACATAGCAAATAAAAATTAATTAAACTAGAGCTAGTTATAGATTGATCCAAATACAATCAAACACAAATAACAAACTTTTTTCATAGTCCTACACAGGAGCTCATGATATCTGCATTTCGTTGCAGGTTTAATGCTACAGATCTGCTTGAGAAATTGAGAGGAAAGAGGCTCATGTTTGCTGGAGATTCACTGCAAAGACAGCAATGGCAGTCACTGGTTTGCATGGTGGAGTATGTTATTCCATCTGATAAGAAATCGATGAAGCTCGATCGATCTCTGTCGGTATTCAAGGCTGAGGTAGTCCAGATCTGTAGTTACTTTTCTCTGCAACTAATCAAGACATTAGCAATATGAAAGTTCTTCCTGTTCTGTGCAATTTCAGGATTACAATGCCTCACTTGAGTTCTACTGGGCACCTTTCCTTGTTCAGTCCAATTCTGATGAAAATATCATCTCAAACTCCAGAGACAGAATATTAAGAGTGGATTCAATCTCAAAGCATGCTAAGTATTGGATTGGGGTTGATATCATAGTATTCAATAGTTATATTTGGTGGATGAATGGTCACAGGATGAAGTCTCTGTAAGTCTCAAAGTTTAAATTTTTAGTGATATATTGAGCAAGTTATTGAAATAGAAATGATCTATCATTCAGGTGGGGATCATTTGCAAATGGAGAGGAAGGTTATGAAGAACTGGAAGCTCTTCTTGTTTACAGAATGGCAATCAAGACATGGGCAAATTGGATTGATTCCAGTCTGAACAAGAGCAGTACAAGGATTTTTTTCAGTACAGCATCCCCCTCACACATGAAGTAATTCCTTCTTTCTTTCAATTTGTCAAGTTATTAATTCATTCATACAGAGTATGTCAACACACGGTTCTTAGTATTTCAAGACTTAGGCTTCGTTTGGGACGGCTTTCTTGATGCTTCTTAAAGCAGCTTTTTAGCTTCTTTAAACGGCAGTAAGAAAGACATCCCAAATGAAGCCTTGGACTCAAACATAGCACATTCTTCTGAAAATGCAGGAGTGCAGATTGGAATCGCAAGAATGGGACTTACTGCTATGGCGAAAGGAGACCGGTCGCACGGCGAGGATATTGGGGAAGTGGGGCTGATAAAAGGATGATGAAGGTGGTTTCGAGCATAGTTGGGAGGATGAAAGTACCTGTAACATTCATCAACATAACACAGCTATCTCAATATAGAAAGGATGGTCATGTATCAGTTTATGCTAAGCCACAGGGAAAAGCACTCACAGATAAATATTTTGATTGCATTCACTGGTGCTTACCAGGAGTTCCTGACACATGGAACCAAATTCTGTATGCATATTTGTAAGACAAAAGCAAATAATCTGTCATGTTATGTTTTGATTCAAATTCATGATAGAGCTGAAGTTAACAACAAATATGTTCACTAGTATGGTTACATGACTAGAATTCAGCAACACTAACCTATTTAACACATAGTGCATGATCATTATTCACTGGAACACTAACCATTGTTGTCTTGTTATCAAAGACAACTACTGGTTCCGCATTTTGAATAAAAGCGCATTCTAGAAGAAAAATTAGAATTATAATCTCGAATGGATGATGCAGTGATAGGAAAATATAGGAAATTATGTAAGATTAAGAGTTCTCAAATTCTTACAAGAACTTTATTCATTTAAGATTAAAGTTCTCACTTTCTTACAAGAATTCGCAACATGCATTATGAGTTCTCTAACTCTTGCAAGAACTCGCATCATAAATTATGTAAAAAAAATCGAAACGAAAACATGAATTTATATAAATCTTGAATCCACAAGATCTTAAACAAGATGATTCTCACAAACTTTTAATCAGAAGAACACATACCTTGATTCATGTTGAAT
>NW_021413569.1:0-215 GCF_001605985.2 Dendrobium catenatum | reverse complement strand
AACTTTCTGTATATTGTTGACGTGCCGAGTGTGCACAGTTTGGTTATTTTCCAAAGATTTTTGTCCGGGTATTTTTGATTCGGCGGAGTTTTTCGTAGACTACATTTTTCCTGTGAAATTGTAAATTATCTGTGCAGTAGAATAAATGTTCTGGAATGTGATTATCTATATTCTGTTTGAATTTGGTGAAATTTTATTTGCAGGAAATTTTGTGT
>NW_021413568.1:0-233 GCF_001605985.2 Dendrobium catenatum | reverse complement strand
ACTCCGACGCCTTCGTGGTCGATCGACTTCGTTCCTCTACTCGACATCACCTCCCTTCGCAAGGCTCCCGAACCTTTCTCCTCCTACAGACGCCGGCCATCACACGAACCTCCTGCTCTCTCTCCGATCCCGACCATAAACCACGACTCAAAGCCACCTCTCCTCCGATCTCCCCTCCTGTAGCCGACTCCTGCTCCTGACCGTGAGCCCGATCCTCACAGAGAGAGAGAGAG
>NW_021413567.1:0-375 GCF_001605985.2 Dendrobium catenatum | reverse complement strand
AGAAAATCAACTCCAAGCTATGAAGACTTCAAATCAAGTTTAGAAAATATTCATTTGTAAATTATAAGTTTTGAATTGAGAGGGTGTGATTGTAATTGAGTGAAAAATCATAACACACACACACTTGGGGGAACAATTTTCATGAACTGATCGTACGGGAAGAACCTAGTTCATACGGGATGATCATGTCTATTAAGAAAATGGATCGGACAGGTAGGGAGAAATTTTTCTAAGTCCTAATCGTTCATGATGATTTTAATATTAATCCTAGGACGAACGTCTCGGGATTCTCACTTTGCACTATTTGTCCAGACAAAATTTTCCTTCGTCTCTGGATGAAACTCTCTGTATAAAATCGTACTGGATGAAATTTTC
>NW_021413566.1:0-334 GCF_001605985.2 Dendrobium catenatum | reverse complement strand
AGATGACCTTAGTGATGGTGGTGAATCACGGTGAAAGACAAAAGGTCCTAAGATTTTTTCTTCTACGAAAATTTTAGTGTGTTTGCATTTAATGGCTTGTTTTTCTTCAATCGTGCATGATCGATCCCAGTTTCTCCTTTGAAATCAAATATTTTATAGGTTTATCCCCTCTGGCTCTGCCCACACCGCCTGTTCAAACTGCCTGTGAAAACCATGATCTTTCCGGAACCAGGCTTCGAGCTCCACCATAGGCAGGGAGACACGAGCTATGCCCAAATGTTTTCAGACATTGGCGTATACTACGCTCCAGGACCTGTCATCAGAGGCGAGGAGT
>NW_021413565.1:0-320 GCF_001605985.2 Dendrobium catenatum | reverse complement strand
CTTCCGAGATCACACTACTATCATCCAAGCATACTTTTTCCAAAGACTTATCCTCGAGGAGACTAGGATCGAGGTGGGCTAAGGTGTCGTCATTCAAAGGTTCTAACTTTCTTAGTTCAGGGTTTAAGCCATTCAGGGAGTCTGATTCAATTACTCTTGTTCCATCCTCAAAGACGTCTTCATTATCCTTAATATCATTAGCATCCACGAAATGGATGCACTCAGTTATATGTTCAGAGGATTTATTCTCTTTACTGTAATTATTTATTAAACTTACACTTGTAGGGTCGAGGATTGGGGAGGCTAAAGGTTGACTGGAA
>NW_021413564.1:0-333 GCF_001605985.2 Dendrobium catenatum | reverse complement strand
CCACTAGTCTCGCAATCATCATCGACCGTTGTCGCAATCATTCATGACAATTGTAGCTACGGTTTTCAAGTGCCACTCTTGCCACCGCATCTACTCGCCATTGCTAGCCACCTCCAACGAACACCGCAACAATAAGTTACGCCAACACCGATCGCAGCCCACCGTCAACCATCGTTGTTGGGCCTAATAATAAAATCATATTACATTAAACCAAACAAAAAAAATTAAATGTATGCTTATATTTTACACCCAACTAAAGAACAATAAAATATTTCAAATATAGTACATTTCTGTTACACTATAGGGATGTTTAGTTTTAAGTAAAATGAGTGT
>NW_021413563.1:0-205 GCF_001605985.2 Dendrobium catenatum | reverse complement strand
ACCCCTCTCATTTTTGCATAAGGTCAAAATAGTCTTTAACTATATAAAAATATCAATTTGATTCATTGGCACTTTTTTATTTTTTTTTATACACCCAAAAGAGATGATTTTTTTATGCTTATTTCTTTTTTTGGAAAATTTTTATGCTTATTTCAATATGACATCTATATGACCTCACCAAACGGATTTAAAAACATTTAGGTCA
>NW_021413562.1:0-210 GCF_001605985.2 Dendrobium catenatum | reverse complement strand
GAGAGTATGAACAGCCGAAGGTTCTATGCCTACACTTAGAGAGTGTGAAAAGACGAGGGTCCTCTACCTACACATTGAGGGTGTGAAAGGAAAAAGGTTATCTACCTACACTTGGAGAGTGTGAACAGCCGATGGTTCTCTACCGACACTTAGAGTGTGTAAAATGATGACGATTCTCTAACGCACTGGGTAGTAGTGGAAGAGAGTTTT
>NW_021413561.1:0-2139 GCF_001605985.2 Dendrobium catenatum | reverse complement strand
CATATGCTCTCACGAGGTCTTGTGTGAGAGCGACTCTACAAAATTATCAAACATTAAACCTGGGAACCCTAATAAGTTTGGGTTCACCTTTTAGCAATTTATAATCTGATGCATGAATGATATGTCTAGATTTATGCATCTTAGGTCTCCACACCAAATTAGTTTTTATCTTCAAGATACAGGTGTGTGCTATATGTCCAAACAATCCACAATTATTACGTTTAATATTAGAAAAAGGATTCCTAAGTCTTTTACCACTTATCTGTCTTTTTAGGGATTGCATAAATTTAGGATACAAAATAGGATTAGTAAAATCTTCAAGTCTGGGGGTATCCTATTTTCCTCGAGAGCTTTTATTTTCAATTTATAAAATGAATTCATATCTTCCAAGATTCGATTTGTATAATTGATTCGATATATTTTGCTCTCTAATTCATCCTTAAATTTTTTAAATTCTTCTTCAAGATCAGCATAGGATGATTTTAAATTCTCATGATTTTTATTCAAGTCATCAAATTCATCGAGTAGTTTCATGTGGTTATCATCTATTAAGGCATGATCTTTCCTAAGGATTTTATGTTCCTTTTGAAGTTCTTCAAATTTTAAACTTAGACTAGCATGCGTTTTCTTTATTTTCTTATATGTATCATGCATGTGTTCAGAAATTTCAAATAATTCATCATAAGTTAAGTCACTTACTTCTTATTGATCTAACTAATCAATACTATCTACCATCAAGCAAAGATTGGCGACTTCTTCTTCTTTTTTAGTCTCTGATGAATCTTAAGTTGAGTCCGCCCTGAAAGCTCTTTGAAACTTCTTCTTGCCCTTCTTTATAGCTAGTTTCTCCTCTACCTTCTCCTTGCTAGTAGTAGCTTTGAGTTTTGGGCATTCAATTTTGATATGACCAGATTTCCTACATTCATAACAAATTACTTCATTAGAAACCTTGTCATTTCTATTAAATTTATCTATATTCCATTGCTGGCATCTCTTCTGCTTCCTTTTCAGAAAGCTTATGAATTGTCTAATCATTAATGCAATGTCATCTTCATCCTCAGTTTGTGAGTGTTCACTCTCAGACTCTTCTACTTTTAGTGCTATGTTCTTCTCCTTTCGTGATTCACCTGCATCAATTTTTCTTTGACTAACTCCTTGCTCGTAAGCAATAAGTGAACCAAGAAGATTGTCAATAGAATAAATGTTTAGATCTTTAGACTCTGTAATTACAGTAATTTTAGCATCATAAGCAGTAGATAAACAACAAAAAATCTTATTAATCATTTCAGCATTCATTAGTTCCCTACCAAGTGCATACAAAGATGTGACTATTTGAGTGAATCTTGTGTAGATTTCAGAAATGGATTCATTAGGTTTCATGTGAAACAGTTCATAATCATGCAACAAGATATTAAGTCAAGATTTTTTAACCTCATTAGTCCCCTCATATGTTATACAAAGTCTATCACATATGTCATTTTCACTTTTACAAGTGGAAACCCGTATGTAGTCTTCAGATTTTAAAGCACAAAAGAAACTATTTAAATATTTAGCGTTTAGTTGTGCTAAGTCACATTCTTCTACAGTCCAGTCTGCAAAAGGTGTCTCAACCCTAACTCCATCAACTAATCTAGTTGGTTTAGTATATCCTTCATAGACGAAGATCCATATACGATAATCAAGTGACTGTAAGAAAGTAGACATGCGTGTTTTCCATAAATCAAAAGGTATACTGTCAAATAGTGGAGGTCTAGTAATAGAGTAACCCTCATGTGTGTTTCGGTTTTCAAATGTAGCCATCTACGTTAATCAAAAAGTAGTTTAAACTTATAATTTTAATACAAAGCTCTGATACCACTTGTTGAAACTTATTCACTATGAATTAGGTTGTTAAACCTAAGTTTATGTCCCAAGGATATCCAAGAGGGGGGGGGGGGTGAATTGGTAATTTTAAAAAACAAATATCCCTCTTGAGTATATTGAACTGAAAATAAACTTTAATGGATTTTTAGAAAAAAGTTTTTTTTCAACCACAATTTTATAACAAAAGAATACATAAAAATAAAAAGCAGTAAAAATAAAAGACACAATATTAATAGTGATTCGGTCTAAACCAAACCTACATCCACTCCCCGGAGG
>NW_021413560.1:0-437 GCF_001605985.2 Dendrobium catenatum | reverse complement strand
GTTTGGGGGTTGTTGAGTTTTCTTCTGATTCTTTGTCTCGCCGTTTCGAATAAGGTCAGGCGGACATTAAGTCATCCTCATTCACTGTTGCGATCTGGTCAGGTGAATGTTGGATTTTGTCTTTTGTTCCACTGTTGTGATTTTGGTCAGGTGGACATTAGACCCTTTTGGGAAGCTCTTTATTCATTGTTGCGAATATGGTCAGATGAATATTGAGCTGTTCTCATTCGCTGTTGCGATCTGGTCAGGCGAATGTTGAACCCCCTTTCTTTCACCCTTTGTCTCGCTGTTGCGATCTGGTCAGGCAGACATCGGGTCGTCCTCATTCACTGTTGCGATCTGGTCAGGTGAATATTGGACTTTTTGTCTTTTGCTCCACTGTTGCGATTTTGTTCAGGTGGACATTAGACCTTTTGAGAAGCTCTTTATTCGTTGTT
>NW_021413559.1:0-249 GCF_001605985.2 Dendrobium catenatum | reverse complement strand
GAAATAAATAGTGATTGTAATAATCCACTAGTTCGTTAATGTTTAGCTTTCAAAATTTGACATGCTTCACACTAAGCTATATTTTTAGCAACATCTTTCTTCATAGTTGTTCATCATAATATTAATTTTAAGTCTTTATACATTTTGGCACTGCTTGGATGAATTGTGTAGCCAGAATAATGAGTTTCATTCAAAATTTTCCCTCTTAGATTTGGATCAATAGATAATCACAACTAGGATTTGTGTCTA
>NW_021413558.1:0-660 GCF_001605985.2 Dendrobium catenatum | reverse complement strand
AGCAATATGCTATTTTTGGCCGCTCTATTTTTTCTTCCCTATTAGAAACTGAGAATGATGGAAATAACTTGTTACCCTAAATTTTCCTAGTTAGTAAAATTGGTTTGCTTATCTTCACTGGATTATTGCCACTCAGATTATAATTTTTACCAACAGACTTGCCAAGTATGGCGTGACAATGCTTTCAAAGATAGTTTCTTTGAAATCCGGTTTGCTTATCTTCACTGGATTATTGTCAAGGATGCGGGAGTTACTCAGCTGGAGAGTTCCCACAAAGAAAGGAAAAATTATTCTGCGCGGATACCAGACGCCGTTCATAGACGAATCAAGTCACATCACGTCAACTTTTTTGTTGTGTATCAAGTGACGTGACACATTATGATTTACCTTCAAACGGCTTGGTGTCTGCACAGAATAATTTCTCAAAAGAAAGTAATTCATGAAGGTCATTTCTAGCCAAGCATAAAGATGTACCAACATTGCTAGAAAGTATCAGGAATGCTAACTCCATTATAGGAACTCCATCTAATCATCCAGTCTTTGGTTGCTTGTCATATGAGGAAAATTCAGTTCAAATTGGTCTGGTCCATTCATTGTAATTCAAATTGGTCTGGTCCATTCAGTTTAAAGAATTTAATGAATTGTAGCCAATTTCAAAAA
>NW_021413557.1:0-309 GCF_001605985.2 Dendrobium catenatum | reverse complement strand
GATACAAGTATGGTCTCCCCCTTTGACATTATCAAAAAGAGAGAAGGCACAGAAAACAAAAAAGGAACTTTCAAATCTAGAAAAAATCTTAAAATGAGAAAGTTACATCTTAGTTTTAATCAAAATTTTAGTAGAATTGGATTGACAACGCATATCCCAGTAAAGGTTAGAAATTCAATATTCGATAATCCAAACTCAAGTTCTTTAAAAAGGCTTAAAAACTTTTTAATTTACTATCTAAATCATAAAACAAATTAGAGAAAGAAACAATCATTTTTCAAAAACTCCTTTCATAAAATACATCTAATA
>NW_021413556.1:0-303 GCF_001605985.2 Dendrobium catenatum | reverse complement strand
AAAAATGTAAAGCATGCAAATTGCAACTATCTTAACATGATTCTTTGATTTTGGTGTAAGGTATAGACTTTAGGCAAATGACCTACTTGAGCAACCCCTCTAAAAACTTTATTTATTTCGAACCAATCAAAATTAGAATTAAAGGTTAATGTGTGTGCTCTAGTTCCTTGAGTTCTTAAATAAAGAAAGGTTCCCAAATCTTCCATAATGATTTCTACCTTTTGTTGGAAACTCGTTCAATATAAATTAGGATGTTAAGCCAAATTAAATGTCCCAAGGCTAACCAAGAGGGGGGGGGGGGGG
>NW_021413555.1:0-208 GCF_001605985.2 Dendrobium catenatum | reverse complement strand
CAGACTCAGCCAATCCATGCCCAGAATCACATCGTACGAAGAAATCGGCAATAAAATCAGACTTGATTTCCACTTCTTGCCAGCAATGTTGATCTCACAAAAACAAAACTTGCGGGCAATCAATTTACTTCCAACCGGTAAAATTACGGAAAGAGAAACCAGAAGTAAAATGGAATCCAAACGTAAAGCCTCAAAACACCGCTCGGAC
>NW_021413554.1:0-506 GCF_001605985.2 Dendrobium catenatum | reverse complement strand
CTTGATCTAACTTGTGAGGCTAGAATTTGAAGGTTTTTATAGGAGAGAAGTAGTGTAAGGGTTTCTTTATTATCATGTGAAAGAGAGAGGCTTCTCTACCTTTTTGGTGTAGAAGGAGAGAGTGCTAGTAGAATTCTAAAGTAGATGACTTAGGGAGTGGATGAAGGTCAAGTTGATCGAACCACTATAAATTTGCTTTGCTTATGCTTACTTTTGTTTTTTACTTTTTATTTATTATAATTCTTTTGTTATAAGCTTAGTTATGATATTATTGTTGGAGATCTTATTCTAATCAAAGAAAAATATTTTAAATTATAATAAGTTACTTTTGTCTTATTAAGAAAAAGAGAAAATTATGATCTTTAATCTTTCTTTATTATTTTAGTCATGTTTTGAAAAAAAAATAATTTTTTTTTTAATTTATAAAGGCTTCTGCACAATCAAATTTTTTTAAAAGACATCAATTAACCCTTCTCTTGAGTATCAAACACTTTCAATCAATATAA
>NW_021413553.1:0-214 GCF_001605985.2 Dendrobium catenatum | reverse complement strand
ACTGAGGTGGCAGTGGGTAGATACCCCCGTTCACAAAAAAGAAAAAAAAAACTTTTAGTTAGTATATCTTGACTCATGTTTAGTCAATATCACTTTATAGTCATAAGATTTGTTTTAAGATTATAATATATGATTGAATGATAAAAATTTATATTATACTCATCTTATTTTTTTCACCTTTTGATTGTACTGTTGATTTTGATGACCATCTTGA
>NW_021413552.1:0-267 GCF_001605985.2 Dendrobium catenatum | reverse complement strand
ATCTGATCTTACCCCCATAAGCTCCAGGGGTTCTAACTCACTTCCCAATCCTCCGTCATTGTTGCAGGTAACTCGGCGCTAGCTGCATGCTCCCCCAAAGCTCTCCTCAGCTGTGACACATGGAACACCGGATGTATAGTAGCGGAGGAGGGTAACTTTAGACGATACGCTACTGCTCCAATCTTCCCCAAGATCTCATAGGGACCAAAGTATCTTGGGGCAAGTTTTTTGTTCCTCCTGCTAGCCACTGATTTCTGCCTGTAGGGC
>NW_021413551.1:0-276 GCF_001605985.2 Dendrobium catenatum | reverse complement strand
TTGTTCTGATGAATTTTCATATTTATTGATCAATATTTATGAAATATAAATTTGAATAATATTTCGCTTTTACATAGAAATGATAACTTAGATAATGTCATGATTTTTATACTTAAAGCAAATGAGTAGAATTATTAGAGTCATTAGCCTTGTTTACTATCACATTAATATTAAAACATATTTAATATTCATATCAGGAATCTATAATCATTATTATTATTATTATTATTATCGCTATATAAGCATATGATTTAATTCAAAAAAATGTAATATAAT
>NW_021413550.1:0-277 GCF_001605985.2 Dendrobium catenatum | reverse complement strand
GACAAAAAATTTTCCTAAATATGGATTGAATATTGATGCATATTTAAACCAAGAAAAACTTCACATAATGCTCCTGCTCACATTCTCTCTGGTGACTCTTAGGCGATTTAGGGTTCCTCCACGGGAGCTTGTGTTCTTCGGTTCTCTGGCGATCTGGTTTTGGTTTCTTCATTTCTTGTTCTTTCCTGTGGGCTTTATCGTGTTTCTACGCATCTTTCGTTTGAGTTTTCTTTCGGTTTTGAATTTGGGCGATGACAACTTCGTCGTCATCTTCAAA
>NW_021413549.1:0-309 GCF_001605985.2 Dendrobium catenatum | reverse complement strand
AAAAAAAATCACAAGGGAGCTAGTGATTGGTATGAAAGACTTCTGCCTATGGAGTACTAGTTTTTGTTCAATAACATTTACCCAAAAAATCCTAAAAATGCATTCACCTTTATAATATTTTTCATATTTATCACAACCATTAATATATTTGACTTCCAATGCTACAAGGTATTAAATTCTTCCAAGTAGAATTTCCACCATAATGAAAAAACTATATAGGCTGCACAATATTGCATCTTTTAGTCCGGATAAGAATTTATGACACTTTTTGCATGCAGTATGGATAAGTTATGATGCATACCTTAATAA
>NW_021413548.1:0-419 GCF_001605985.2 Dendrobium catenatum | reverse complement strand
AGAAAGATTTAGAAAAGACCTTAATTTCATATATAATAATTAATTTGAGATAGATTTTTTATTAGAGAAGAAAACTGTGCTACTAAAATATACTAAAGAAAGAGACACAATCAACAGAATTTTTCAATCATCTAATGGATTTAAGAGATGCAAACCATTGACTACAAATTTTCAAAAGCAAATGCAAGGCATACGATATCATATTAGCGATGATTTTGAAAAAAATTTGAATTTTTTTTTTTCAAAAAGAATAAATCAAACAAACAAAACAACACAAAAAGGAACAAACAACCAAAACAAAAAACATATAAACTAGAAGAAAAAAAAAGAAGGAAAGTAAGTAAAGAAATCAAGTTCATGCATTTATGTCAGTCACACCCATTCTGGTCCTTAATGAGCTGAAAGTATCGAAGGCCAGT
>NW_021413547.1:0-326 GCF_001605985.2 Dendrobium catenatum | reverse complement strand
TACCAGAAATTCGCTAACGGAAACAAAATCCGGAACATAAAAGTCGTCAAAATTCTCGTTTCTAAAAATTGAGAAAGGAGGAATGTGCCTTACCTCGAGTCGATCAACTTTTCCAACTACGGCGACGGACGAAAACAAACCGGAGTCGCCCAAAAATCCTCTTTTCTTCCTCTTTCCACGGTTTTCTCTCTTATGGACTTTCTCTCTCTTCAAAAACGACACCATTTAGATATTTATTAAGCAGGATCATCCCAGATGATGTCCCGATCATCCCGGGACGATCTTCTCCGGACTCAAATCGTCCAGACGAAAATAAATTCCAATTT
>NW_021413546.1:0-280 GCF_001605985.2 Dendrobium catenatum | reverse complement strand
GTGCCAGCTTGGGCAGCGCGCGCGGGAGGCAGGTGGCATGCAGGGGCAGGCGGTAGTTCAATTTAAACGGGTTTTCAGGTTGACCCGGAAACCCGTCGGGTCAACCCGAACCCGACCACTTTTTCAAACGGGTCAAATCCAGGAACCTGAACCCGACCCGTTTTTTAAATCTGGTCGTGTCCAACCCAAATTTTTCAGGTCGGATTTTTATGTCGTGTCAAATATTGACACCACTAATGGAACTTATCCTAATAAAACTTTGGTTAGGACAAAAAGTAAA
>NW_021413545.1:0-438 GCF_001605985.2 Dendrobium catenatum | reverse complement strand
GACTCACATCTAACTAGGAGAACTAGCCAAGGAGATAATCTGCCCAAATCTCTAAGGATTTGACAAAAGCTATCTAACCCAAAATTTGATTTTGTATGCTAGGATGGTGCCACGAGGGGCTTGCTCCACCACTAGCGAGTATGAATTAGGATGGTGCCACGAAGGGCATGCTCCACCACTAATTCTCAAGTCAAATGCCAGGGTGGTGCCACAAAGGGCGTACTCCACCACTAGCAGATCTAATCCTAAGGAAAGAAAGTAAGATGACTCACATCTGTCCTTAAGGAAGAGGAAATTAAAGATCATGTGGAAAGGAAGCATTACTTCCCACGAGAGATCAGATATGGATGATCGTATGTAGAGGAAACTTGCTCTACATAGAGGATCGAGTTTAAATTGATCGTATGTAGAGGAAACTTGCTCTACATAGTGGATCGA
>NW_021413544.1:0-345 GCF_001605985.2 Dendrobium catenatum | reverse complement strand
TTATTGAATTGATTATTGATTGATTCTTGAATTGATTGATTTTCTTCTGTGTACGGATTTCTTCGAGATTGACGTGGATTGATTGAGCCTGGTTTATTGATCTGCCTGCTGCTGCATTGACTGGTTTTATTGATTATGGATTTCTGTATTGCACAGATTCATTGACCATTGACTGATATGATTTGATTGACTGGCATGCATATTGATAGCATAGTTGTGCTTTGATCTCAGTTATAGGTATTAGGTGACCTGCTGGGCTTTGTAAATATCATTATATTTGGTTGATATTTTCAGGTCAGGGCAAGGGTGCAGAAGATAGGAATTGATCCGGATCTTCAGGTTTTT
>NW_021413543.1:0-358 GCF_001605985.2 Dendrobium catenatum | reverse complement strand
GTTTTCTGTAAAGTTAACATTTTATTAAAATACTAGACCTTACTACAATCAGTTAGACAGTAAGTACACTAAAATTGAATTTTTCTACATTTTATTACGAAGGTTTGAAGTTTTTGAACTAGTTTTGACCTATGGTTGACCAAAAAGTTAACTTTTTGAATTTGATATTTTTTCTGGAATTTTAATATTTTTGGTAAATACTAGATATTATTGTGAGTTGAATGCAAGTGAGTTTGACTGATTTGGATTTTTCTTTAATTAGTTATGAAGGTTTAAAATTTGAGGTATTTAATGAATTATTAAAAATCCTTAATTAAAGGCCCTTTTTGTGATTTTGCTCCAAATGAGATCCCAACTC
>NW_021413542.1:0-293 GCF_001605985.2 Dendrobium catenatum | reverse complement strand
TATCACTTTTAGAATTAAGGCAATTGAAATCCCCACCCACTATGGAAGGACCATTCACAAGCAAATAATTCTCCAAATGATTCCATAATTCCCTTCTCTTGTAGGTGTTCTTATTAGCATATACAGTAGAAATCCACCAACTACCATTATTAATGATTTCTAAATCACCAATGATACATTGATTAAATGATAACAAGGTATTAAAAGTTGCAAACCTTGTATTCCAAAGAATCAAGATACCTCATGACAAGCCTTAAGAAGGATAATGGAAGAAGTCCCAATCCATGCCAATA
>NW_021413541.1:0-255 GCF_001605985.2 Dendrobium catenatum | reverse complement strand
CATCAACAAGTAGGTAGGCACCACCTTCATAAACTTGCTCTATAGCGAAGGGGCCTTCCCAAATAGGCTCAAACTTACCACCTCGCCGACGATGCGAGATGATAGGCCTACGCAGAACAAGCACTAAATCACCTACCCGGAAAGCACGGGGTCTAACAAGGCGATCGTGCGACCGGGCCATTCGGGCCTGGTATAGCTTAAGGTTCTGATGAGCTTGTAAGCGAAGCTCTTCTAAACCATCAAGCTCTTCCAATC
>NW_021413540.1:0-301 GCF_001605985.2 Dendrobium catenatum | reverse complement strand
ACTACTTGTTTATTGCTCTTTAAAATTAACTTTTAGTACAAAAATTAAAAAGCAATAAAAAAGCCGTCTCAAATATAGCCTTGGCTATTATGATTATGGCAAAGATTGTTGGAGAAATATTGAATGAAAGGGCGGAACAAGCCTTAGTTCTTAGAGGGATAAACTTATAAAAAATAAAAAAAAATATATATATAATAAAATTCAAAACATCGGCCTTCAATAAAAAAAAATATATTAAAATCATGAAGTCTAATTCGTATATATGTTGAAAAATTAGGTGCTTTTGACAATGCACTTGAGA
>NW_021413539.1:0-220 GCF_001605985.2 Dendrobium catenatum | reverse complement strand
CCGGAGGAGGCAAATAAGGGGGATCACCCCAATTTTTGTGCTTACCACCGCATGTTGGGCCATACAATCGAGGATTGCTTTGTTTTCATGGACTGGCTTGAAAGAAACTTCCGTCAAGGTAACATAATAATTCCAAAGGAGTATTTGGTTGATCCGGATCAGGGATCTGTCAAATCCATCTCAGGTAATAATTCTAATCTTTCTTTTTCCATTGAAGATG
>NW_021413538.1:0-263 GCF_001605985.2 Dendrobium catenatum | reverse complement strand
TAATATTGTTTCTTTGTTAGTTTTCTTTTGTTTTGGTCGTTGGAAGTTGTCTCTTTCCTATTCTGAAGTTTAGTTGTTTTCTCTAACCTATTTTGTTCTCTAAGTAATGTCTTAAATTTATAAAAGTAAGATTTGATTTTCTTTGTTGTTCTCTCTTTGTGCTTTTGCTTTTAATTTGCTTACATCAATTTGGTATCAGAGCAAGTTCTTTACTTGGGTAGTCTTAGTTCTTTTTTAAGTTCTCAGTCATTTTGTGAGTCTTT
>NW_021413537.1:0-822 GCF_001605985.2 Dendrobium catenatum | reverse complement strand
ACACCAAAGTATAATACTTTTTATTCCGTTATAAAATCTGAAAGTAAGATATTATGAGTATTTTAGGAATAATTGAAAGTAAAATAGGGAACACTTATTATTATTATTTAAATAAAAAGTTTAAATTTATGAGAAATGTCAGCATTATATTCTTTATAATTTTATATAAATTACGAATAATTTTTTAGTATATATAAATTACAAAGATGATTTGGCTTATGTAGGAATTAGGTATATTTTATTTTACATTTTGTATATTTTCAAGACAATAGAAGTGGGATAAAATTTAATACTCTTATGTGCTTTAATAGATATCTCGGCTTAACCACATATAACGCGTGGGGATCCTCTATGATGGGTCAAGGTCTTATCAGTGGTGTACTCGACACCGGCATAAAGCCTAGACATCCTTAATTCAAAGACACTAACATGCCACAAAACCCATCTCCTACAAAATGGAAAGGTAGCTGTTATGTAGGTTTCCCATGCAATAATAAGATCATCGGAGCAAAGGCATTTTATGGAGTGTCACACCCTTCCCCTAAAGACAATGATGGACATGGAACTCATGTGGTAGGTATCATAGCTGGCAACTTTGTCAAGAATGCAAATGTTCTCGGAATGGAAAATGGTGACCCAGCATCTGGCATGGCACCTATGACTCATCTCTCCATTTACAAAGTTTGCTTTCCAAATTATAGGTGTGTCGGGGCTGACACGTACACTTCTATGGATCAAGCAATAAAATATGGGGTGGACATTATCTCGATGTCTATTACTAGCAATCATAATGATACGTTTTATCAAGATTCAATTTGTAGG
>NW_021413536.1:0-237 GCF_001605985.2 Dendrobium catenatum | reverse complement strand
ACTGAGAAAATATTCTTTTAGAGGTTGAGAAAGGAAGTCATTTAAAAAAAAGAGAGGCGCAATGTTCGTCAAGATATGAAAGATGCACAAAATGTATCAAAATGAAAAGATGTGCAAAGTGCGCCAGGAAAAAAGAGAGGCGCAATGTTCGCCAAAGTTATTAAAATGGGCACAAAGTGGACCCAAAATGAATAAGTAACTGGCTCCCCTTTCTTGGAAATCTCTAAATCTCAGAAA
>NW_021413535.1:0-537 GCF_001605985.2 Dendrobium catenatum | reverse complement strand
GAATTAATATAATGCATAAGAGTCTACAAATTATAGAAAAATTAAATTAATGTGTTGTACATTAAAATTATGGGAGATAGTAATCGAGTAAAGTTACATCGTGATACTAATGTTTCTCAAAATAAATTTGGATTAATGTTGATAGGTCTATTATGGAAGTTATATATTTGCTGAGAGGTTTGATGGAGATGTATAGACAGAATAAGAAGGATTTACATATGATTTATTTAGATAAAACATGTGATAAAGTTTTAAGAGAAGTACTGCATGTAGAGAGTTCTAGAAAAAAAAAAGTTAATAATGCTTATATTTAAGTCATTAAGTATATAATGCTTATATTTAAGTCATTAAGTATATAATGCTTATATTTAAGTCATTAATTATATATATACAATAGTTAGTAGTGTTCAAACACAAGGTGGTTTAACCAAATATTTTTCTATTTCAATTGGATTACATCAATGATCATCTTTATGCCCATATTTTTTTGGTTTAGTCATGGATGTGTTCACTAGATATTTGCAAGAGGATGTACCT
>NW_021413534.1:0-676 GCF_001605985.2 Dendrobium catenatum | reverse complement strand
AAAGAGTTGTGTGGGAGATCAGCAACATGAGGTCGGGCCAAATCTTCAGCGAGAACTGGAGGAATGCGAGGTTGCCGGCCTATGTGTGAAGGATGAGTAGAGCTTATTGTATCAACAAATTGGTTAAGGGGTGACATGGAAAACTTGGCTGAGGAGCATGTCTAAGGCTCATTGAATATACATGATGGTTCTATAATGATCAATATGCTCATAGGGGTTGGATTTCTCGTCGTAAGAATCGATGCTTGGTAGTTTGAATCCTTCCTAATAGGGTGTTGAAGGATAACTTCAGTTAGGGGATGATGACTCTTGGAAGTTCCACTGATGAAGAGATTGTCTTCCACCTCTCATTGGGAATTCTTCTCAAACCAGTCGCCATAGTTCGTGACCTAAAGAGTTGTGTGGGAGATCAGCAACATGAGGTCGGGCCAAATCTTCAGCGAGAACTGGAGGAATGCGAGGTCGCCGGCCTATGTGTGAAGGATGAGTAGAGCTTATTGTATCAACAAATTCATTGTCTTGATATGATGGGGATGCATCCTTGATTGAGAAAGAGTATATGTTTGAGATATTTTGTTCTAACGCCTTTGACCAGTGGTGGATCTCGAGGGGGAAGAACCTCTACTTATTGTGCTAGCACCGGTTATCGAGTCAGTCTCTTACAAAAGTTGAAGGA
>NW_021413533.1:0-254 GCF_001605985.2 Dendrobium catenatum | reverse complement strand
ACTTTCGATCGATTTAATTAAACCCCGTCGAGCCCGATTTGAGCACGAATCGACTCGACTCGAGCCGGATTAGATTCAACCATGTTTGATTAAGCTAGATTATTTTATTTTGGTTGCGTCGAGTTTGATTCGACTTAAATAGATGTTAATTCTTGAACTTGATTCGTCGAGTCGGCTCAAACCCGAACCGACTCGAATTGACCCAAATTATGGATTTGAGTCTAATCTGGTTTAACTAAATCAGACTGGATTAG
>NW_021413532.1:0-420 GCF_001605985.2 Dendrobium catenatum | reverse complement strand
TGCATTTCTTCTCCATTTAAGCTTGGTTTGATTTGTTCAGATTTTGTGGCTTTATGGTATTTGATTTATGCTGTGTATTTTGGAGAAGAAGTGCTTGGTTTGACTTGTTGCAGTCATTAATATTTGTGGATTTGTTCAGATTTTGTGAATTTGTTCATAATATTTGATTTAGGGTTTAGGGTTTGACTTGTTGCAGTCTTTAATATTTTCTGTTCTTTGCATCTAGCAGGGATATGAAATTATGAACATTGTAGTGAAAGTATGAAATTGCATCTAGCAGGGATATGAAATTGCAGTATAGTAGTGAAATTGCAGTGATATGAAATTGCAGGGATATGAAATTGCAGTCTTTAGATTTTGTGGTCATTGTAGTGAAAGTAAATATACAGATGGGAAAAAACAATATAGATGTCTACATTG
>NW_021413531.1:0-1044 GCF_001605985.2 Dendrobium catenatum | reverse complement strand
AGGGAAGATGGGGGGTTGTCCGCCTGGATTTCTTCTCACGTCCGAGAGGGAAGCAGAGAGTGCGAAATTGAATGGGAGGATCCAGCCAGAGAGAGGAGGTCTTCGTGCGACTTGGAGATGAGATGAAGTTTGAAATTGCAGAAGGAGCGAGCGATAGAGAGGGGAGAGAGCGAAAATGGAACCTTGGCTTTTTTTTTCCAATCAGAATGTGAGTGAGTTCCGAACTGATAGAGAGGGAGTTGGGGTTGTTTCGCAAACTGGGAAGAGGTGTCAGGATTCAGGCCTTCGGCCCTCTTGCGAACAGAGAGGAGAGGGGAGTTCGTGCGAACTGCCGGCGTGAAAAGGGTTCGAGAGTTTCTTTCTGTGCGAGTAGAGAGGAAGAAAGGGGCGGAGGACGCAGAGGAACGTTCGGTCGGAGGCAAATTCCCGCCAAAAAATGAGAAATACCGAGTAAATATCGAGCAATACCAAAGAATACCGAGTTATACCGAGCTATACCCAGCAAATACCGAGTTATACAAAAATTGTACCGAGTTTTCCTAGAAAAAACTCGGTACAACTTGATATTTCTCGGTACAGCTCGGTATAACTCGGTATTGGTCTTCACATAGCGGTATTCCTCATTATTATCAAATAATACATAACAATACCGAGCAATACCGAGTTTTTTGGCGGTATTTTTGCCTCCGACCGGACGTTCCTCTACATCCTTACACCGGACGTAATAAAAGTTCGTGAATGAGAGAGGATCGTGGGGAGGTTTTTTTTTTTTTCTTAAACAATCTTTTCGAAGGGCTCTAATATTACCATTCTACCCTCTCCAATCCAATTCAATCTAAGGATTTAATTTGTATTATTAAGAGAAATTATTAGGCGCTGGTTTGGTTTAAATAAAGTAGAAATGGTCAGATTTTATTAGATTTGGAATTGTAATCATTTGAGCGGATTTGAGTTAATTTGGATTTGAATATTAATAATAATAAATTGGATTGAATTTGATTTTGATTCGAGTTGAGTGATAGGTTCGAGTCGATGCTACGTCAG
>NW_021413530.1:0-319 GCF_001605985.2 Dendrobium catenatum | reverse complement strand
ACTTGAAAATTGAGTGAATATCTTCTTTACAAAATTAATTTTGTATGGGATGAAGTGTGTAGCATATTAACTGTCAATTTTAATGGTTTGCATATAGTTTTTTTCAGTTTTCATGTCACAATTTATCTGTACGATCGGTAAGATCGTCCGGAAGATGAGTATTCAATCGTATGTACGAATGTAAATAGTTATACAGATAAGGGGGATATTTCAAACTATCATAAAAATGATCTTTAATATCTGATCGTTCTGGATGAACACCTGTTCGTCTGTACGATCGTCTTGGTCAAAAGTCTGTACAAAAGGTCACCTCGTAACT
>NW_021413529.1:0-1097 GCF_001605985.2 Dendrobium catenatum | reverse complement strand
TGTATTTTCGGACTTATGGAGCTTTGACGTCCGAAAATAGGGGGACAACTGATATGTCATCAAAAAATTATCTTGGTCGGGCATGAATCTCGGTGCAAAATTAGTCTGGAAACTTCAAAAATTAAATTTGGGATCACTTGAACTTTTATTTCAACAAACTTATAGTCAAACTGAGTGTCTCAAAAATACGAACCCAACGACACCAAATTCAACTCAATCCAAGCCCAAATGAGCCCAAATTAAGGACCTGAAGTGCTATTGGAAGGTTTGTACCACTGTTTGAGTTACCAAACAATTTCCAAATATGACTAGCTTTTAGTTGAATCGAGTGGCTTAACGAGATGAATCCAACGAGCCCAAGATCACTAAATTTTGAAATCATTAAGTCCTCCAAATGCTTAATGAAAGGTCCATGATCAAGGGATTCAATATCGGCCATCCATCCAACCACTCCCCTTTTACCCTTGAACTCTTACCTATTTGCAGGCCATGCCACTCTAGAAATCTATAAATAGACCCCTCAATTCTCTTGAAAAGGGGCCCAAAAAAGAAAGAGAAGAAGTAAAGAAGAGAAGCAGAGAAGAAAGAAAGAAAAGAAGGAAGAAGCTCCTCCTCGAGCACCGTCGGAGTTTCGCCAGACCACCGACCATCCACCACTGGAGTTTTGTCGGACCACCGTCAGTCCACCACCGATGGCCCTCACCTTCGCCGGAACATCGCCAGAGGCCTCCACCTTAGCCAAATATCAACCTGAGGCCCTCACCTTCCTCGAACAACCGCTAGAGGCCCTCACCTTCTCCAAACCTTCACCTAAGGTCCTCGCCTTTTCCATATCATCATCTAAGGCCCAAAGTTCCGTCAGACCATCATCTAAGGCCCAAAGTTTTGCCAGACCATCACCAGACACCCGAACTTCTATCGTATAATTGTTACTTGTAATATGATCGCCCTCGAAGGCGAGTCAGCCAATTATAACCAACTCAAATTCTAGTGGAGTCCTTTTCAACATGGTTAGAACTCGTGGTTTTTCCCCTTTCAAGGGTTTTTCACGTAAAAAATCTTGTGTTCTCTGTGTGTGAGCTGGATATCCGTGCAAA
>NW_021413528.1:0-1277 GCF_001605985.2 Dendrobium catenatum | reverse complement strand
ATGCTTTGAGGTAACCATTATTGGCATAAGATATCACAAACTTTGATCAGTTGGTCAAGAGGGTCAATAGAATAGAGACTGATCTGGTAGCAGTGCAGTAAAGATGGACTATATGCAAGAAGAGATTTGGTGGTGAGATAGCTAGTAGTATCCATTCTGGAAAGAAGAGTAGGTTTGGACCTATTGAATTCAAAAGGAGGGGATAGCTAGTAGTAATTTATTCTGGATCAAATAGAGGCAGTATTGTTAGGTCTAGAAGTACAGTGAGTGTGGCCCTATTCTATCAGTAATGTGGTAGAAGGCATAGTATACATTAGTACAGAGCATCAGGTTGGTGTTTTTGTTATGGTCAGTTTAGCCATAGGATTGTTGAGTGTCATAAGGTGATCTTGATAGACATTCTAATTTTAGAGGCTCTGTACAGTCAACTGTATGTAGGCCAAGTGGAGCATACCTGGATCATATACCAAGGCTTCTAGTAGACTTGATATTGGTCTGGTATCACAAGGTCAACCTTCTGGAGGTTCACGAGGTGTAGGTAGTTTTGTTGCTATGACCCCATTGCATCCATGAGTTTATAGTTTGATGTAGCAAGAATATATTGATTCCCTGATGTTGTGATAGGTACAGTTTATATTTCTATATATCCTTGTCATATTTTATTCAATTCTGGTGCTAACCATTCTTTCATGTCTAGGAATTATTTTGATTATCTCAGTTTGTCTTCCATATTATTGCCTCTTTCTTTGTCTGTGGTTTTTCTTACAGGAGATGAAATGGTAGCTAGTAGGGTTTATTTTTGTGATTTGGACTTTTTTTTATTGAGTTTGATGATCTAGTTTGATTTTGCTACCTATTTTTGCATTTGATGTCATTTTTAGTATGGACTAGATGAGTTGATATGGGGCTCAGATTGATTACTTGAAGAAGAAAGTGACTTTGTATCATAATGGTGAGAGCTAATTTTTTAGAGAATTAGAGGTGTTCTCTCTTGTTTGATTTCTTCTCTAGAAAGTGGGAAGACTTTAGAGGAAAGGTAGCATAGTATTTTTAAGCATCTGCCAGATATGCAAGACTATTTTCTAATTCTATGAGTAGTGTCCTTGTAGTTTGGGAATTTCTAGATATCTTTCTAGATGAATTAGTGACTTTATCTCCATATAGAGAGATAAAGTTTATATTGATCTCTTCATAAGTACTGCTCTAATCTCTAAAGCTTCGTATAAAATGACACCTAAGAAGCTTCAAGAGTTGAAGGTTCAGCTTAAGGAGTTAGT
>NW_021413527.1:0-206 GCF_001605985.2 Dendrobium catenatum | reverse complement strand
CTGGGATCGATTTTACCTTGATTGGGAGGGGGCGAACGCCGCGTATATCCCGAATCAAAGCTGAAGAATAGTCTAACTTTAGACCGTTACTGCCTTTTTGAGGATAAGATTAAGACTTTGTCCAAGGAGTAGAAGCCCAGCAGAGGACTGTATAAGGCTTGTAATTGATTGGAAGTATCCTTTCATGTCGCTGGGATTTTCCCGAA
>NW_021413526.1:0-340 GCF_001605985.2 Dendrobium catenatum | reverse complement strand
AAAATTGACCAATTTATTAGAGATTTAAGAGTTTTCATTAGTTTCTTATTTATATATCTAACACAATTAAAGCCCATCAACTCTTGCCAATGTATAATAGTGGTGCATTTTCAAAGAATTTTTCTCTTAGGGGAAGAATTCATCACATCCATAATAATAATGATAGACTATTTGTAGCCAAAATAATCAACTATATCAAGAATGAATTATGCTTGATAATTAATATTAAAAATTGAATTTTCATGAGTTTTGCTTGGTCTCAAATCTCCCACCCTAAGTGATAAACAAATTATGATTTTTTTTTTTTTGGAAATTTTTATGATGAGAAATATATATATTT
>NW_021413525.1:0-286 GCF_001605985.2 Dendrobium catenatum | reverse complement strand
TCAATTTTTAACCCTCCTATTTATAGGAGTAAAGTGACTGAACCTAAAGCCCTCTCGCCCTTCTTGTTGAACCCACGAAGCACCAACCTGTTGGTTGAAAGCTTGCTAGTATCAACTCTGAGATAAGCAAGAGTCTTTATGTTCATCACGTTGACCGATGCACCCGGATCAACAAGGACTCTTGATAACTTGAAATTTCCCACATCTACGGTAATGTAGAGGGGGTGGTTATGGTCGGCAGTTCCCAAAAGTAAATCTTCGTCTGAAAAGGTAACCCCGGGAACCT
>NW_021413524.1:0-1964 GCF_001605985.2 Dendrobium catenatum | reverse complement strand
AACCTAATCGTCCTGGACGATTCTATGATCGTCCTTGACTATACAGCCGATTCTTTAAATTTAGCCAGATTTTAGAGATTTTCTTCACACTTTGTTTCCCTTTGCTTTCTACTCTCTGTTTGCTTGCTGTTCCTTGCTTATGGCTGTCAGAAAGTGCGTTCGATAAACCTCTGGAAGCTCCACGAGGGTCACGCTGGACCCTCGGTTCAGGGAGGCAGAAGATCAGGCTGCTTACCATTGATACAAAGATGCGGGATCACACTCTCCAAAATAATCAATCCTGTCAACCTCTCATATCCGGTATTAGACCTCTTCACTCACACATCTTTGTGCTTTATTCTTACTCTTACTGTCCCCTTCTCTTCTGAACTCCTTTTCAAAATTTTTGCAAACCTTCGCATATACTCCTCCTACACTGCCCTCACCTCCTATATGAATCGACGCCCTGTCGAGATCACATACCAAGACTGTGCTGAACTGTTGCAGCTATCCACCACTAGGGATAAGTTGCATATCATTGTCTCTGATCCTGACTATAATTGGTCCTCTACAAACCACGTTCTTCGCCACGCCAACGCCCTCTTTCATGTTGGAGAGACTAGCTCTTTACTCAAAGATGCTAGGAAAATCCAACATATCCTTCGCACTTCCATTATTCCAAAAGCTGGGGACCAAATCCACATCACTCCACTTCTTTTACTTACTACCTTTTACATCATGGCCCATAGAGAGTTTAATGCTACTGGCCTGATCTTTCGATACATTAATCATTTGACAACAATACACGATCTAGGTCATAAGAGGAAACCCAACCTTGCTTTAGGACACATCATTTCATATGTTTTTGAAACCAAATACAATCTTCAATATCCTGTTCCACCCAACCATCCGCCTCCCTGCTACTCAAATAATTCTTTCAATGTCTTTCACAGTACTCGTCTCCACCCAGGGGATGGGAAACTCAGGGGGCCGAGGAGGAGGAGGCTCCTGCTCCTATTCCTAAACCCGTCCCTCTCCGCCAGTACTCACAGCTAGATCAGTTGGTGGAGAGATTTGATCAGTTGGAGGCCCGATTCGACCCTTTCGTAGCTCACCACCAGCAACATCACGATGAGGATATGGCCCATTTCGATGCCTATGATGCACACCAGCAGCAGCAGCACGACCAGGACAAAGCCTGGTTTGGCTCATAGTTTGCTGCCCTGTCTAGTTACTTCCAGCAGCCACCACCACCACCTCCGTCTGATGATTAGGGTCCCTCATTTTTCTAGTTTTAGCATCTCTTTTATATAGTTTGTCTTTTCTATATTGTATTTTTCTTTTAGTTCTAGTTGCTTTAGTTTATTTTTTTTGTTTCCTCCTCCTTTTTGAGATGCCAAAAGGAGGAGTAGTATGGTTGTACTTGTACTTTTCTAAAATTTGAAAGCTTTCCATGTTTTTAGTATTGATCGTCGAAGTGTTTGCCATCATCAAAAAGGGGGAGATTGTACCAAACCTATTTTTCATGGATTATTATTTTAATGCTAGCAAACACTCTTGTTTCTCTATGACTGCCTTCGCTACTAACATTTCAGGACCACAAGATCGGACGGCAATCAGAACCAGCTCAAGATTGGGTAGCATAAGTCTGAGTCAGTATGTATTTTTCTTTTTCCCTTTCTTGAGTCAATTGTAAACTTTGAAGTGTTCTGATGCTAAGTAACCCTACACACACATACTTGAGTGATTTTTCTGTCTAACTTAGAATTTCTGTTTTAACTCAGATCATCCCGGACGATATTATAATCGTCCTGGATGATCAGGTTCAAAACAGAAACCCTAATCAGGGTATGACGAAAGGCTCAAAATAGAAAGAATCAGCCACCATGATCTATTTATGCATTCTTTATTTTTGGAAATCGGCCAGGACGGTCGTATATCATCATGGACGATATGATATAATTATGAAGCATTTAAAGAAAGTA
>NW_021413523.1:0-291 GCF_001605985.2 Dendrobium catenatum | reverse complement strand
TATCGGCCAGACAAAAACAGGGCGATGCTCAGGACAATTTTCCCCCAATTTGAACTGATCGGCCAGGACGATATTAATATCGCCCTGAATGATCAAGCCATTTTTTAATTGTCCAGTAGTGCATCCAGGGCGATGCCTGGCTGATCTTCTGAGATTTGTACTGATCGGCCAGGTAGATGTCCATATCGGCCTAGACGATAAAGTCGGCAACTTGCAATTAATGAGCTCTTTGAAGCTCTTCTATTTAAGAGCTTTTGTTCAACATTTTTGAAGACCTTTGGCTGCTGCCTT
>NW_021413522.1:0-324 GCF_001605985.2 Dendrobium catenatum | reverse complement strand
TTATTTCATTTCTCTGTTTAGTATGTGTTTAACAAAATATTTTAAAATATTTTTACTTGAAATAAACTTTTTACAATGTCTATTAAACTTATTATAAATATGATAATATTCCGAACACCATTAAACTATCTAGTTTGAGTAAATAAGAATCAACTTTTTAATATAACCACACATCATCTACTAATTCATTTAAAAAACATTAAGTTTTTAAAACACATTTTGTTCTCAATCACGCAAACACAAATTCTAACAAATTTAACAAGCAACTTCAATCTTCATAAGGTTTTTCAAGGTTATCTTCTTCAACTTCTACATTTTCATCAT
>NW_021413521.1:0-267 GCF_001605985.2 Dendrobium catenatum | reverse complement strand
ATTTTTTTTTTTTTTTTTTTTTTTTAACAAAAAGTCATCAAAATGCAATTCAAAATGCAAACAACCAAAACATACAAACACAATAATTTCTCCCCCTTTTTGACAACAAAAAAAAGTGAAGAAGAAATAAACAAGAAATGTAAGTAATTAGATAAAATTCATTTGAAAAATTTAATCTAAATGGTGGTAGACATAAGGTATGCAATCTAAAACTAATAACATTAGATAACTCATCGAAATTCATAGAATTTAAGAAGTGATATAACA
>NW_021413520.1:0-362 GCF_001605985.2 Dendrobium catenatum | reverse complement strand
ACCTTTTCTTCTTTGATTGTAAAGTCATGAAGATGAGTGTGTTGGAGGCCTCTCCAGCTTCACTGGGAAGCGGTAGTCATGGCGAGGGTCAACATTGAATTCCATTTGTTACATCGTTGGAAAGAACAAAATTCCATGAGGTATAGACAATGGAGAATCGAATGTTGTCTACATTGGGTAATTGTGATGCGATGCAATGGAAGAGATCTGTTGGGAAATCAGACCATGCCATAATATTATTGTATATGTGGTGGCAAATAGATGAGGAAATCAGCTTGAATGTCTTATGCAATCTTTGTTAGATATATATAGCCTAGCTCCCAAGTGGACTTGACCAAAAATAGCTGAAGTAAAATAAGCAT
>NW_021413519.1:0-305 GCF_001605985.2 Dendrobium catenatum | reverse complement strand
GCGGTAGTCCGGCGAGGGTGAGGGCCTCATGTGGTGGTCCGGCAAAAGCTCCGGCGGTGGTCCGGCGAGGCTCCAGCGGTGGTCCGGCGAGACTCCTGCGGTAGTCCGACGAGGTTCCGGCGGTGGTCGAGGAGGAGCTTCTTCCTTCTCTTCCTTCTCTTCTTCCTTCTCTTCTCCTCTTCTCTTCTTGCTCTGGTCCCACTTTCAAGAGAAATGAGGGGTCTATGTATAGATTTTCTGGAGTGGCATGCCCCGTAAATAGGTGAGAGATCAAGGGTAAATGGGGAGTTGTTGGATGGACGCCC
>NW_021413518.1:0-338 GCF_001605985.2 Dendrobium catenatum | reverse complement strand
GGTGGTCATTTGATGTTGTAGCCTCAAGGGCATTTTACTCTTTGTTTCTTTTCTTTTAGTGAGGCCTATATATAGGTCATTTCTATTGTATTTGGGGATAATGATTTGATGAATGAAATTCCAGTTTGTTTTCTTAGTGATCTCTTAGTGAGTTCATGTGATTGGTGAAGCTTATGAGAGGTCATCAGAGTACCCAACAGCCCACCAGCGAGTGAGCTCTTGGTTTTTTCTATTTTATTGTATCCTACATTCCTACCTCTTCCATTCTTCCCCCATACCGCCGACATCCATTCCCCCCTCCCTCAAACCGATAAACCCCACCCATTTCTCCCCATCAC
>NW_021413517.1:0-2698 GCF_001605985.2 Dendrobium catenatum | reverse complement strand
ATCTAATCTATTTATAAAATGAGTCAAAAATATAATTTATTTATTTATTTGTGTGATATTAAACTGTGATTGGTGGACTGACAAATTTGAAATGGACCTCCAATTATTTCCCATTTGAAAAGATATTAATAAGATATAAGCTCACGTAGTTTTCAGCTTCATCATATCTATATGTTTGACTTAAAATATTTAAAATAATATTTTAAAAAAATAGATGAACTTTTATATATTGGTCTATATAAAATGAAAAATTATGAAGGAATTGAAATACAATAAATAAATAATATATAGTTATTTTGATTTATTTATATTCTGAAATGATAATTTGGAGATATTTATTATCTTAGCTTGAAATGATGATTTCTCAAATAATTTGAAAAATAAAATATAATATTTAATTATTTATAGAATGTTGATGTGGAAGTCCAAAAAGAATTAAAAGACATAGAGCTTAATACGATTAAAGTAGTTTTCATTAGTTAGAGTGTAATAATGTGTTGATGTGAATGGTTTTCATTTAAAAAAAGGAAATTCAATAAATATTTATAATAGTGAGGGTGAATGTAGTTTTGATGTGTTGATGTGAATGGTTTTAATAGTAGTTGAGATGGCTCCTCATCTTGGAGAAGGGGTGGGATTGAACAACTCGACTTGACAATTGATAAGAGATCATTAGGGTAGTCTCTTTCGTAGGAGAAATTATTACTTGTGGTTACGGGTGTCAATTTTTGACTCGATCCGAAATCTGACCTGAAAAAATCCGGGTTCGAATCGACCCGTTTGTGAAATGGTTGGGTTCGGGTTCAACAAACTGACTTGTTTAAAAAAACGGGTCGAGTTCGGGTTTACCCGGCAACCTGAAAACCCTCTACCCGCTTTTGCTGCCCGGTCGAACCTGAATTCGCGTGCTATCTGTGTGGTGCCGCCCGAACTTCGAAGCGTCGACTGTCGAGTCGCGTTGGCTGCATCGTTGGCTCGCTGCGTTGCGTGCTACCATTGCCGCCTGCCGCAGCTCCCTCTGCTCCACCGCTGCTTCGTCACTGCCGCTGCCGCTGCGTCGCCGGGAGTATTTCAAAAATCTAGGCCGGTTCGTGTCAACCTGGCAACCCGCGCGGGTCGGGTCCAGGTTGAAAAAGACGACTTGTTTACAAAAACGAGTCGGGTTTGGGTTGACCAGTTTAAAGCCGGGTCCATTTGGGTTCGACCAGAAACCGACCCGCTAACCCGAATTGACACCCCTACTTGTGATCATCAGACCGTCTAGAGGCCAGTCAAGATATGTCATATCACCCGATACACAATGATACATAATAAGGGCACAATAAATTAATGACGTATAGCGTCCTGATTGGCCTTCAGATGAGACGTGGTGGCCACACTTAATATTTTTGCCTTTTTTAGAGGGAGAACCTAAAGTTTGTGGAAAACTCAATTTTAGGTATGAGTATACCAGCCTATCTAGAACCAAATTTTCTCTCAAAAACCCAATCAAGAATCAAGAAATGGCAAGAAAAATGGAATGATCCTAACCAACACTTGCCTGACTTGTTTTAGATCCCCTCTGCCTCCTAAGATGATTGAAAAGCTGTGGCCGGAAAATGTATGTGCACATGAGGCAATAATGAAGCAAGTGGTACTATAAAGGTAAGGGTAAAGTGCAATACCAAACACTTTCATGTGAGCTTCTGCTGCTTTCCTTGACAGTTTCAAGGCACAAGTTTGCTTTCTTTTTACTTTTGAGGGTCATAGCTCAATATATTAAGATATAAGACCAGAACGCACAAGACATTCTCTAAAAAATTAGAGAATGCAGGTCACAACATGTGTGTTTCAGACAATGATAAAGTGCCTGCAAGATCTAGTGCTCATTTGTTGGGTGATGAACCTGACCAAAAGGACAATGGAGGGCCCTTCCGAGAAAGAGACGTATAGGATGGGATGAGCGAGAACATTAAGATAGGAATGTAAATGAGTCGAGTCGAACTCTAATCACAGCAAATTATGGCTTGACTCGTTTGCTCAAAAAGTAGCTTGAGCTGAGTGGAGCCGTTGAATGAGCTCAAGCTCGGTTCATCTATTTTTTATAGGCTCAAGGTAGTCGGGATAGAAGTTGCAGGTTGCGGCGTGATCGATGCTCGTCTGTGAGGAGAATGACTGAATGGTACAATCAAAATAATAACGAGAGCTTGTTAGCAAGTCTAGTTTGAGTTAGAGCTCGATAAACTCAACTATACGAGCTTGTTAGCAAGTCTAATTTGAGCCAGCCCACAGGCCAACTCGACCTATTTAAACTCTACCAACAAAGAGCTAAGCAGATGCATGAAAATCGATATCACTAAAGGAGGCTGCGCGCATTATTAGAACGGCGATTAAAATGGAACTCTACCTGCTACGATTCTTGTTCTTCAGATCTTATACTATTTTTTGTTCTAGTCCTCTGGTGGTTAAGGACTTAAGGGCATGCAATCTCCAACCGAAAAACTCATTTTTCACTCCAAAATGCAGTACAACTAAAAAAATGAAGTCATTCATCTCCAATCATCATTTTTTCTTCTTTTGCGGGCTTCCTACGAAGGAAATCATATTTGGCGCGCTTCTTCGTCAAATCCTGCAGCAAATTTTTTTACGTAGGTGAACAGTCCGATGCCAATATTGGCGTCACATTGTTCATCTACGGGAATTTGGCGTGCGATTTGGA
>NW_021413516.1:0-212 GCF_001605985.2 Dendrobium catenatum | reverse complement strand
CCACTCCATACAAAAAGCCGATTCATATAGCAGCTCTTACTCCCTTTCATTCGCTCTCACATCTATACAGCCCTCAACCTCTCATTAGCTCCACCAGTCATCAATCCACAAGCCCACTCCACTAGATCTTCATATCTACAACTCCTCCAATCCCAACTTGGCTACTTGTCTGTTCATATAAAAGCCACCAAATTCTCTTAACCTTTCTCTCT
>NW_021413515.1:0-213 GCF_001605985.2 Dendrobium catenatum | reverse complement strand
CACTAACTGAGGCACAGATGTAGCAATAAGTTGTGAGTACTCCACCTTCCTGGATAAGGCATCAGCAGCTTTATTCTCCATCCCTGGCTTGTACTGAATCTCGAAATCATAGCCCAATAATTTGGAGAGCCCAATAATTTGGAGAGCCATCTCTGGTGTTCTTCTGTCACCATGCCTTGCTCCAACAAATATTTTAGACTCCTTTGATCAGTC
>NW_021413514.1:0-369 GCF_001605985.2 Dendrobium catenatum | reverse complement strand
GATTTGATATGATTGTATTTATTTAAAATGATTTGAGATTGCGATATAAATATCCAATTTGAATTCGAAAGATGTGAAGACATCCCAAAAGGGGAGAGTCTTCTTCCATTTGGAAGTCAAATTAGGTTACTTTGTAAATATCCAAAGAGGAAAGATAACACCCCGATCAGGGGGAGTTTCTTTTCATTTGGATATCCTGAACCGACGAATCAAGATGTTCGTGAGAAGACGAAGAAATGGACAACGAGAAGAATCCCAAATCTCAAAGTCATTTGATTTAGGATTAGAAATCCGAGTTGTGGTCAGTGGTGCCCGGCCACTTTAATTTTCTGCAAATTTCTGTGATGTAATAATAAGGGCACTTGCCTA
>NW_021413513.1:0-279 GCF_001605985.2 Dendrobium catenatum | reverse complement strand
AGTTGACCATAAGGAGAATCCCCGCCCAATCTCCACTGGTCGTCCTTCTATGGCCTCCTCCGCCAGAAATGGGAAACCAAGACCCGTTTCAGCCGGCCGGGCTACTGTTGCTCCCAAGCATGCTGAGAAGAAGCCTGACGCTCTACATCTTCCCTTTCCAGAGGTAAAGTTGCTGACTTTCATGGCGATGCCATCACTAGAATTTCTAGCTTCGGGGAAAGGAGAAGCTTTTCTGGATATATGACTTTGGATAAGGAACTGGCGGCAAAAGCCCAACTG
>NW_021413512.1:0-831 GCF_001605985.2 Dendrobium catenatum | reverse complement strand
GGCAACGCAGCATGTTGCCTAAGGTGCGGTTGACAACCTCCGTTTGTCCGTCCGTTTGAGGATGATAGGCTGAACTTAACTTGAGCTCAGTGCGTAATCTTTTCCAGAGTTCTCGCCAGAAATGGCTAACAAACTTGACGTCGCGGTCGGAGGTGATACTACGGGGCAGCCCATGTAAGCGCACAATTTCTTTGAAAAATAGGCGGGCGACGTTAACAGCATCAAAGGTCTTCTTACATGGCACGAAGTGAGCCATTTTTGAAAATCGGTCGACGACGACCATAATTGAATCCACGCCATTTTTCGTTCTTGGGAGGCCGAGAACGAAGTCAATGCTTAGGTCTTCCCAGATGGAGTCGGGGGTGGGAAGTGGCATATATAGTCCCGTATTTTGTGCTATGCCCTTGTAAGACTGACAGACAGAACACCTCTCGACGAATTTAGCTACGTCGCGAGCAATCCGCGGCCAATAGAATCGAACTTGCAGTTGTGCTAGTGTTTTATCACGCCCGACATGCGCGGCCAGTCCACCGGAGTGAGTTTCTTTAATAAGCTGTTGACGCCACGATGAGTTGGGAATACATAGACAATTCCCTTTAAACAAGAAGCCATGTCGTATGCTGAAATCAGCAGCAGGAATACCATTTGCACATTGTGTCCAGAAGCTTGAAAAATCAGGATCCGTGGCGTAGAGGGGTTTCATTTCCTGCAATCCTGTAACCTCCGTTTGCAGTTTAACAAGCATGGCAGCCCTTCTACTTAAAGCATCGGCTACTCTATTGAGTCGCCCCTCCTTGTGTTGAAGAACAAATGTGAACTTTTGGAGAAAAA
>NW_021413511.1:0-1838 GCF_001605985.2 Dendrobium catenatum | reverse complement strand
CGTCAATAACAGTAAAATTTCAATGTATTTAGAACTCCAAATCGAAGAAATTTCAAATACACAAAAAAATGAACTGTGGTATATTCCAAATGCATCAAAAATTTATATTATATTTATTTTACTTTGAACCAAATATAAATATTTTTAAAAATTATATATTTGAAATAATTTACACTCCCTTTGAAACCAACCAAAGAGGCCTTATATTTCTTATTCTAAGAACTTAAGCTTATTAGCTTATAAACAATTTTAAATATTTATATTCAATAGATTATCAGTTAAAAAATTAATATTATTACGGGTGCAATGTAAATAATTTCTGTTTCGTTATGAAAAAGCAGCTCTTTATAATTTATATTGACTTTCTCTTTTGATTATACATAAATTTTTTAATATTTTTAAATATCATAAATTTTTTTCAAATATTTATTTTGATTTAACAATAAATATTAAAAAAAAATGAAGCATATGTAAGAAGTTCTTTGAATCTTTCGTGGCTAAGTCTTTAGCTGTAATATCACTTGATAGAAAGTATAAATTAAATGTGAATAAAATTGGGCATGATTAAAATGTGCTTAATTAAAAATTGATGCTATGCATAAAAATTTAAACTTGACACATCATTAGAAAATTCATCAAACAAGTTAGAACTCTATTATCTTACCCTACAATCACCGCCGGTGACCACCATCATAAATTTATGATGATGGTCACCAGCGGTGATTGTATAGTACCTATTAGATCATAATATATGATATCTGCATGAATACAAGAGATAGCTCATATTATTAATGTAAATCCCAATAAGATTTGTTATATCAAAACAAACCAAATCTCAATAAAGAGAGAGATTATTACATACGGAAACTATTCATAATTTTTCATCAGGACTCCAATCAGGATGTGTACAAGAGAGAGAAAGAAAAAACCAATTTTCCTTACCTGATTGGAGTTCGAAAGACACGTAATATCTTTTCCAATAAAGGAGACCTTTGTTTGTAGCACACCATTCTCATAACATCATGAGAAGTATTTTCCATGATATTGTTGCACATACACAACAAAATAAAAACAATATTATTGTTGTTGTATCGGATATACGTACATTACTAAGACGCTTTATTATCTTACTTTACTATCGAGTATATTCTCGCCGCGAGCAAGAATATACACGACAATAGAGTAAGAGAATAAAACGTCTTAGCAATCTACGTATATCCGACATACTAACAATTATAGATATACTAACAATTATATGGTAGAATTGTATGAAATAAAAGATTTATGTATGTAGATTGGAGCATGTGATAATAAGAATGATGATTTGAATGTTATGGCTGATGATTAGAATCTACCAATGTGGCAGGTCGCAACAACCACTGCCCAACAATAAGTGGGCCTGAAACTCTTAAGAGCATGCTATCTATTCATAATGGCGACAGCTGCTTTTGCCCTTATGCTGCAGATTTTCTTTTTTAACTAATACTCACAAGATGTTATGTGACCGATTTCTTATGGACATTTTTTATTTTTTTATATATAATGATGATCATAAAGTTATTATATGTAAAATAAATATTTTGGAAATTATTATAGAAAATAGTTTTTTAAAAATAGTGAAAAAAAATAATTGTTAAGTGAAAATTATGATTGTGATCTCAAAAATAAAATAGTCACAAATAAAATATTAAATTCTTGGATTGTTTTGAAAGTTTTTATTTTATATTTTTTGTTTTAATAGATGCTCTAATAGAAAATAAGAATATATTTAGTATTTTTTATAAATATTATTTTTATTGAATATTGTACAATATGGTTTATAAAAATTAAAAAAATAA
>NW_021413510.1:0-232 GCF_001605985.2 Dendrobium catenatum | reverse complement strand
ACCCAATTTTGAATTTTCTCCTGTCGCTGAACTTTTGCCTTACAGGACTTTCGACGGACTTCTACCCGACATCGGACTTCTCCATATCGTCTGACTTCTGCTCGTAAGCGGACTTCTACTCGTCGTCGGACTTCTGCCCGTCGATGAACTTTCATCGGTCTTCTGCCCGATGTCGCACTTTTCCCCGACGTCAGAATTCTACTCGACGTTAAGTTTCCACCTTTCGTTGGAT
>NW_021413509.1:0-403 GCF_001605985.2 Dendrobium catenatum | reverse complement strand
TCCCAAACTTCCTTACCAGTAGTGCACTTGGATACTACACATAAAATCTTCAGAATTTAAAGCACAGAAAAAGCAATTTAAAAATTTTGCATTCAATTAAGCATTTACTTGTTCTTCCCTATTTCATTGGTTAAAAGGAATATCAGTTTTAACTCCATTAATAATACATAATGGTGATAAATAACCAGATAAAATCATATGCCACATGCAAAAATCAATCGATTGCAAGAAAGTAGTCATGCAAATTTTTTAAAAATCAAAAGTAATATTTTTAAATAAAGGTGGTATGGTGATTGAATATCCTTCTACAATATTATCATTTGAAAAATTAGCCATGGATCAAAATTCAAAAGCTTTTAAAAACTAATTTTATGAATCTTGCTCTGATACCACTTGAAAGTGC
>NW_021413508.1:0-249 GCF_001605985.2 Dendrobium catenatum | reverse complement strand
AATTCAGCTCCTGATGAATTATCTGTTGTTGATTTCTTGGAGGCGGTGCATACAGATCATCCAGTTTTTCGAGTTTTTCGCCAAATCTTTTTAGAATCTCTTCTTGTTCTTTTTCAAATTGCTGTTGTAGATACCTTTTGTATTTTTCGAATTTATAATCGCATAGGAACATGTTATATTGCAGTTTGTAGAGACGATCTTGAAGTGGATCAGTTGAGTCACCTTCTGTAGGAATCCACCTGTCCAACG
>NW_021413507.1:0-272 GCF_001605985.2 Dendrobium catenatum | reverse complement strand
ACTTCATCTTCATTGAAGCTTTCGTGAGTTTCTTTTTAAAAAACATAAAAAATGAATGGGCTGACGTGATTTCAAAATTTTTTTATAAATGAATTAAGTGAGGTTGACTGGTTATAAAAATTCACGTGTTTTAATTTGATTGGAGTGCGAATACAGGGTTACTATCGGAATCGGCAAAGGTAAATTTCTCCTCAAGAGAGACGGCTTTCATTTTCCTCTTGTTATGGATTCATTGATGATGAATGAAGAGATAGTTGATAATTTAATAGAAA
>NW_021413506.1:0-243 GCF_001605985.2 Dendrobium catenatum | reverse complement strand
CTCCACCATCAAGCATCGAATAAGCTCGCTCCACGCTCCAACAAATGAATTTTCATAGGATATGCCCCCACCTATAAAGGTTACAAATGCTTTGACATAACAACAAACACAACTCACATTTCCTGACATGTTGTTTTTCATGAGCACATATTCCCCTACCACCATAATACTACTCCGCCTACACCACTGTCAACATACACCAACCCCACGCCCCTTACTCTACTCCCCATATCCACTCTTCCC
>NW_021413505.1:0-238 GCF_001605985.2 Dendrobium catenatum | reverse complement strand
CTTTTTCAAGTATTTGGCACATTTTTGTGCATCTTTTTATATTGGATTTATTTTGTGCCTCTTTTTCACATTTGCGAACCTTTGCGCTTTCCTTTTGATTTCTATACTTTTTGTATAATTTTCAAGAGTAATTGATACCAATTCTTTCCAAGATCTATAAACTAAAATTTCAAATTTTTCTAAGTGCATAAATATTACTTAAACAAAGAAATACAAAATAAGAAAACATCTAAATTGT
>NW_021413504.1:0-249 GCF_001605985.2 Dendrobium catenatum | reverse complement strand
ATAGCCTATGATTAGGTTGTTGGATTGAGTAGCTTTGATGCCACTATATTATGATTATGACGTAAGTAGCTTTGGTGTATTTAATGGAGCTTGAAGTCTTTTTCATCCTAAATTGCTATGAATTTGACAGCTCAAGCAGCTTCCACCTCAAATTTATGAAGTCCTTTGGAAAAAGTAACACATGATTAAAAAAAAAATCTTTGATTGGGTAGGCTAACCTTGCTTACTAAATAGACTAAGTTCAATGGC
>NW_021413503.1:0-393 GCF_001605985.2 Dendrobium catenatum | reverse complement strand
AACCATGAGAAAGAAGGGATGGGTAGTAAGGGTAAAAGGGAGTACTTCAGGTGATGTCAAGCAAAAAAAAAGCAGGGGTTTAGTGAGTAGATGGGCTACTGGCTGCAAGAGTAGGTAAAGCTAGGCTAGGTTGACTCTGAGTGGCAAGCTAATTTGAATTGGTCCCCTCAATATATACAGACCTACTGGGTGGTCTGAGTCATCTTCTTATTATGACTACAATTTGTTTTTCAGTCCTCTGTGATGCTCATCACCTGAAACCATCTATAAAATATATTTAAAAAATAGTAGACATATAACTTAATCCAAAAATTTAATATAAAATAGCTCATCAATTAAATAAATGAAGTAGAGCAATAATAAAATAAATAAACTAATTATTTCCATCCTATT
>NW_021413502.1:0-227 GCF_001605985.2 Dendrobium catenatum | reverse complement strand
TGTAACACCTCTGCCGATCTCCTCTCCAACAAAGCTCTCAACCTGAGCTCTTCATCCTTGATCTCCTCTTCTCTTCTTGAAGCCGACGCCTACAAGCCCTCACCCTAAACCATAGGTTAAACCGACTTCTTCCTCCCTTCTCTCGATTTGGAACTTCCGATCTCTACCCAGCTCCCTATCTGAAACGGCCGTGAAGTTTAGGCAGACGGCGTGGTAAAAATGAGGTT
>NW_021413501.1:0-249 GCF_001605985.2 Dendrobium catenatum | reverse complement strand
TTTCTTAGAAATTAGAAATTAATTTTAAAAATAATTAATTTTATTAGTTTTGTTATTTGATTGAATGTAGTTAGATGTTGACTCTAATTTTAAACTCTACAAATCCTCTTAAAATTCTCTCAAAGAGGATGAATTTGGTCAAAGATTAAAGAAAGATTCATAAAAAAATTTATATATATTCTAACATGTGGTAATTTTATTAAAGTAGAAAATAAGATATATTATTATTCATTGAAAAAGTTAATATGA
>NW_021413500.1:0-300 GCF_001605985.2 Dendrobium catenatum | reverse complement strand
TTCGTCTTAGCGTTGCACGAGTATTCCGCACGCAAACAGAAAAGAGAAACAAACACCAATGTTTTTACGTGGAAACCCGAAAGAGGGAAAAAACCACGGGGCCTCGCCTAGTTGCAAAGTTCCACTAGTCCATTTGTAGATTACAAATGGCGGATTCGTCCCACAAGTTGGGATAATCCAAATACAATTTATTTCTTACAAGAAGTTTACAAAATTCTGCAAATTCCTTGCGTTTCCCGAAAATCCGGCAGAGTTCCGGCATCTTCAGGAGGCGGGAAGAGCTCCGGCGGTGGTCGAGGA
>NW_021413499.1:0-228 GCF_001605985.2 Dendrobium catenatum | reverse complement strand
TTCTTGCGTAAGTAGAATTTGTGTATAATTGTTATGTTGGCAAAATAACCAATCTAAGCCCTTTCAAAGTTGTATACAGTTGCAATCCCATCACAATTGTAGAACTAATTCCAACAAATAAAGATACAGACTTCATTAATAGCTTAAGAAAAAAGAACAGAAAAAAAATCAAGAAACTTCACGAACTATTGTGTGAAATGATCATAAAGCAAAAAATATATATATATA
>NW_021413498.1:0-301 GCF_001605985.2 Dendrobium catenatum | reverse complement strand
TTGAGAGAGACTTTGGCAAAAGCTTTACTTGAACCAGAATCTTATCAAGCCTTCTTTGCCACTGAGTCAGTTAAGGATGCATGCTATTTGAGATAGATGCCATGCATTACCTTTTCAGACCAGGATCTTCTTTTAGGGACTTCTGATCACAACCATCCCTTGTACGTCACCACTGAAGTAAATGGTTATGAGTTGAACAGGGTCCTCATTGACTATGGAGCTTCAGTTAATATCCTTAATAATGCCACCCTAGAGAGCCTCTTCCTTGGACATTTGAAGCTCACCTCAGACAAGATTATGC
>NW_021413497.1:0-220 GCF_001605985.2 Dendrobium catenatum | reverse complement strand
CTAGAGTCTCTGGGATGACCAAGAATGCCCGTATCATACAGCATATCCTCCGTTCTTCAATCATTCCTAAAGCTGGTGATAGGATCAATATTACCCCTCTCCTTTCTATTCTAACTTTTTTTATTATAGATTGTAACCCTATCGACGATGCCCAACTTATCATAGATCATATCTATGGGCTTGCAGAAATAGGACATGCTGAACAGAAGAGAAAAAGGAA
>NW_021413496.1:0-225 GCF_001605985.2 Dendrobium catenatum | reverse complement strand
CGTACCATACGATGAACAGAGACGACATTCGATCGTCCAGACCATCGTCCTGTACGAGTAGTATCTTGTTTGATCGTACCGTACGATATTATATCGTACAGTACAATTTATTTTTGTACTGTTCGTACAGCTTCGTACCAGGACGACGGCTGTTTGTGAAGATCGTACTGTACGATGTTGAATCGTAATGTACGAACAGTAACGGCTAATTTTGAAATCAGAGGT
>NW_021413495.1:0-246 GCF_001605985.2 Dendrobium catenatum | reverse complement strand
TACGAGAAATGCTTATTGAGATAATAAATTGTAAGAAAATTAAAAAAAACTTCATTTCTAAAGTCAACTTAAGTTGGATAATGACTTTAATTCAACAGTTAGAACAACCCAGAGAAGTGGTGGGAGGGAGGGACTTTTAAATATTTGATGGAGTCAACTATAACTCTCTCTTACTTAAGAGTTAAGGTAGATGTCAATTTTCATTAAAAAGGCAAATTAGCTAAATTAAAAATCCGAACCCAGTAC
>NW_021413494.1:0-344 GCF_001605985.2 Dendrobium catenatum | reverse complement strand
CAATGGGAAAAAAGATTTGGTGGCAATCTAAATTGGACTATATATAGAAGAGACAAGAAAAACCGTCCAAAAACTGCAAATTTTCAAGTCAACATGAAATGGATCATCCCGTACGGTCATTGATCGTCCTGGATGATTTTACTTAAAGTGTCAGAAACGATTCTAATGAATATTTGTACGAACTATGTTTGTACACAATCATCATTCCGTACGAACTAGGTTCGTCCGGACGAACAGTTATTTCATAGGTCGGTTCCCAAATAACTACAGGATGTAACCAACTTTCTTAAGTCAGTTTCCAACATCCTGGGATGAACAGGATTTCATCTGGATGAAATGTTTAC
>NW_021413493.1:0-278 GCF_001605985.2 Dendrobium catenatum | reverse complement strand
TATAGCTGTGATGGGCTGATTACTACTATGAGTAACTGTTCAGGAAGTTCAAAGTTTAACTTTGATAACATTATAGGGTTAGTGTTTAATGAAAAGGTTTAGAGGAAGTCAAACAGTGAATGTTCAAATTCTACTTTGAATGCTGAAGCCAGAGGAAGAGGTTTGGATAAAAACCCAAGTAGAGGGAGATCTAAATTAAGGAGAGAAAAGTCTATGATGGAACTTGCGTTGCAAAATTCGAAATCCAGGAAAAACAGCCCAAAAACAGTGGAAAAATG
>NW_021413492.1:0-242 GCF_001605985.2 Dendrobium catenatum | reverse complement strand
GAAAGTCGCAGTGTGACATCCAAACAAATTTTGGAGACCCAATAAAAAAAGATCTTAGTGTGACATCCAACTAAAATTTTGGAGATCCACTAAATGAAAACCCTAGTGTGACATCTAGAGCAAATATCTAGAGATCCACACGGTAAATCAGCATACAACAAACGTGATTCACTCCAGACGCGTACCACATTTGTTGGGGGGCAGTTGTTGACCTCTACGTAATAACCAAAAGATCAAAAATC
>NW_021413491.1:0-877 GCF_001605985.2 Dendrobium catenatum | reverse complement strand
GATAATTTATATTTTGGATCATTTAGGTATATACATATGTAAGATTTGAACGCAAGATCTTTTAGTTGGTAGTCAAAATTTTCCATCAAAATACAAAATAGAGTTGCAAGTTGATAATATTAAAGCAATTGTGTAATTAGAATATTATAACTTTTAGGATTATTTGGCACGATATTAGTCATATATATAATTTATAGAACAGGTAAAAAATGTGATAGTACATTTTGGCTCTATATGGTCACCTAAAAACTATTTGGTGCAATGAACGGACGTAGCGCTACGTCCGTACTTTAATTAAAACTAGATATGTGGAGGAGC
The DNA here is from genome assembly GCF_001605985.2 of Dendrobium catenatum. NCBI lineage: Eukaryota > Viridiplantae > Streptophyta > Magnoliopsida > Asparagales > Orchidaceae > Dendrobium > Dendrobium catenatum. The sequence continues at coordinate 559 of NW_021413491.1, read as the reverse complement.
CATGTGGATTTTTTTTTGTATATTATTTTTGTTTTATGTCTTGTCAGGCTGATCGACCTGACCGACCCTAAAAAATTCAATGGAGTTCAAAAGACGTGAAATGGGGTTTTTAGATTTCACCCTACATTTTTAATTTTTCACTCTCTCTCTCTCTCTCTCTCTCTCTCTCTCTCTCTCTCTCGTCTAGCTCGGTTCTCCAGAAGTTGTTCTTCTAAACCTTCGGCATTTTCAGTCTCCAGTACCATTGGAGGTATCAGAAGTTCGTCTACTTTGTTTTTAAAAATAGGTAAAAATTGTTGCGCCATTGTTACGCTTTTACTGCATATTAATACTTTTTTGTTTTTTTCCCCCTTATTTTTCTTATGTTTTATGTGCGGCTTTACTATGTTTTTGCATTCATGGTTTCATTTTCTATATTGATTTTGTAAACATTTCTTTTCATCTTTCATATCCTCATGTGCTGTTAATGCGCTTTACCTGTATTTTACCTTAGGTTTAGCTGCAGTTAAAGCACAGCGCACATAAAGCGCAGTCAAAGCACAACAACCTAAGCAAGTTT
>NW_021413490.1:0-1570 GCF_001605985.2 Dendrobium catenatum | reverse complement strand
ATCATAAGACTTTGTAAGAGTCTTTGGCAGCCATTGTGTCTTCATTCTTTTTGAGAAAAATTAAAGAGAAGACTTGAAAGGGAGAGAGGAAAGGGTAGAGTTTGAGAGAGGGAGAAGATCCTTGGAGGGATTTTCAAGGGAGTGTGAAGGAGATTTCACACGATTGCTCCAGCAAGCTTGCACCTCAGTGCCATCGGATTCAAGGTTCTTCTTGAGGGAAGTTTTGGGAAGATCTCTTTTGTGTCAAAGGATCCGTCTCCTCCGTCGCACCGGGTAAGGTGAATGTGATTTTGTAAGGGCTTCTCTGTCTAGCTGTCGGGGATAAAGGAGAATCACTAAAGGTTTAGTATAATACTCGGAGGGTGCCTTCGGGGAGTGGACGTAGGTCATGGTTTGACCAAACTACTATAGATTAGTGTGTTCTTTCCTTGATTATTTCCGCACTTTATTTCTGCATTCATTTTTATTGCGATTAATTGCAAAGGTGAAATTGATAATTTATCTTTCTAGTGTGAATGTAATTTGCTTCCGCATAAAGATAAAAAGAGTTTTTTTTTATTAAAGAAGTTATTAAAATATCTAATTCACGCCCTTCTTAGCGCATCTCGCAATTTTAGCTCTCACCCTAGTCTCTCTCAAGCCGAGAAACTTCATATGCGAGCTCCCCTAATCCTTCCTCACCTTCCCCAATCAAAACCCACCGTCAAAACCTCGCCAGCGGTGAGATCTCCGACGACCCGAGAGCTTAAACGATCCAAGGCATTTTCCAGTTCATTGAGGGCGCTTCAAAGCTCAATATCAACTAAGAAAATACTAGTGGATAATGAACAAGCTTAACCAAACAATGATCTCCCAAATCCATCCATTGGATTGAGGTAAAATTAAAACCCTAGATCAGTACACCTATATCTAAATAACCTTTTGTACACTGCATATTAAATTACGTTCTTTGTCCCCCATGATTTTTATTCATTTTTAGATTTCAAGTTTAAAATTTCATATTATTTGGTTGATCTGATCGACCAAAAGAGCTCAAAAACCCTTTCTAGGGTTCGATTTACGTATCGCATGCATTACATACGATTGGGGCCATTGATATCATGATCAACTGCTTGGATTTGTCTGTTCTACGATTACATTCAAACCACGGGATCGATCCTACAGTCTGGCCTGTAGTCTGGCAGGATTAGGACCGTCCGCTCGAAATTACAGACGATCCAACGGTTAGCTCCGACCATTTACGTGGATAAGTTATTATCGCGACCGCAATAATGATGTCGTGATCATTGGCAATCATTGCCGGCATCGCAATCATTGCGTCGCCAGGCAATGATTGCCCTAGAACTACGGGACCAATCTCGGGACGCTAGATGTCACCCCGAAGGCTTTTTTTGATTTTTTTTATTTTAAATAATTTTTAACCTATTTTAAATACAATAATTCACAAAAAAATCCATTTTTAAACAGAAAATTTTGTATAATATATTGTATTGATCATATTTTTGTCCTCTTCCATTTAAAATTAAAATTATTTTAAAATAATGTATATATTTTAATTTATTATAAAAAT
>NW_021413489.1:0-219 GCF_001605985.2 Dendrobium catenatum | reverse complement strand
AGCTCCTCACCGGAGTTGGCCACCCCTCCATGGAGCAATGACGATCCTTACATTTGTTTTTAAAGTAACTAATAAGCACCTCCTCAATGCTTCTCTGATCTTCAACTATATCACCATACTCATCTTTAATTCTATGAATATAGTTAGTATTCTTCCTAACACTGGCATAGGTTTGAAAAAATTTGGTATTTGCATCGCACTCTGTTAACCATCTGACCT
>NW_021413488.1:0-419 GCF_001605985.2 Dendrobium catenatum | reverse complement strand
GAAATCTTCCAAGTTACAAATCAATAGGTCCCACAACTAATACAACAGACTCAAGACAAGAAAAAAGATTACAAACTGACTCAGACATAGTCTACCCAATCTTAAAATGGTTCCAAATTGTAGTCCGATCGTGTGAACCTGAAACGTTAGCACATAAGGCAATCATATGGAAATAAGGAATGTTTGTTATCATCAAAATCATAAACCATAGATCCATAATAATCTCCCCCTTTTTGATGATGGTGAACAATTTCAATTTGAATTTTCAAAAAAGAATATTTTCTCCTAATCTCCCCCTTGTTGACTTCATTATTCGAAGTCAATTTCCCTGGAATTGACTCTAGTACCTAGGTTTTCGTAGCCTAGTATAGATGTCACACCCGTAGGATTTCCCTTAGGTGGACACCTAATGACGTAGC
>NW_021413487.1:0-285 GCF_001605985.2 Dendrobium catenatum | reverse complement strand
GGTGGGTCAGTCCTACCTCGCTCTAGGTTATCGAATCGTTCGATTGTTTCACAGTGGAGGTCGGCTAAGTCCGCTTGATTCTCCTTGAGATGTTAACTAATGGCGCCCAGTTGACCTACCACCCAGTCTAGAGTCCTTCCAAGTTGATCTGAGTCCATGCTCTGATACCAAACTGATGTAGAACGGGTAAGATGGCAAAAAATCTGAAACAATTCCTTTCAGGAATTATTTTTCTTTTCAGGAAATATTTCCAAAATCTGAGATTGTTCTTTTCACCTTGGCCGA
>NW_021413486.1:0-308 GCF_001605985.2 Dendrobium catenatum | reverse complement strand
GGGTAATTTCTTCAACATCTTCTTCTTCCAACCTAGATCCTCCAGAAATATTACATTCATAAAACTACTTGAGTGGTCTCCTCTACTACCAAAGTGTTTTAATTTGTTTAAAACTCTATAGGTTTTACCAATACTTGAATATCCTAGAAAAAAATCCTTCATCATATTTAGGTTCAATTTTTTTAATTTTTTTTTTTGAAAGAAATGTATCATATAGCATTAAAACCAAAACAAAACTAAGTACAAGTAATAAGGGGATCACATTCTTCCATGATTAAGCCTAACAACAAGGAAGGAATGCGATCAAA
>NW_021413485.1:0-280 GCF_001605985.2 Dendrobium catenatum | reverse complement strand
TTGCATATGCCTTTGTTTATATATAAGAAAATTCATGTCCTCCATGCGGTGTGGGACTAAACCTCTTTTGTTTTCCTGTGGCCACGGAGGAGAGTAGCCGGAGAATAAAACCTCAAAAATGAGGAGAGAGAGAGCGAGAGAGAAGCGGGCATGAGGGAGTTAAAAAAAATTTAAAAACAGTTATTCAATATATTATCTAAATATATTATTTAAACAATGTTATTTAGGGTATTTCTTAATGTTATTAAACACATTATTTAAAAAACAATTATTTAAAAAT
>NW_021413484.1:0-345 GCF_001605985.2 Dendrobium catenatum | reverse complement strand
TTTCGAAGCATCCTTTCGTACAGACTTTTGACCAAGATGATCGTACAGATGAACACGTGTTGGTACGGACGATCAGAAATTTAACTCGTTTTAGTAGTAGTTGAAAACCGTCCCCCACCATGAACCGACATGTGTTCGTCTGGACAAACCAAAGGTTCGTACGGACGAAGTTCTTAACAAAAACTGTCTTATCCATTCAACTGCTGCATTCAATCATCCCGTCGTTTGAAAAATATTTCGTCCCGGACAATCGTGATGATCGTACAGACGAACTACATTAAAAACTGCTTAACCTCATTAGTCCCCTCATAAGTTATTCAAAGTCTATCCCATATGTCCTTTCCA
>NW_021413483.1:0-394 GCF_001605985.2 Dendrobium catenatum | reverse complement strand
GTATTCCCTACCTTGGTTTCCAGTTGATCCGTCTATTTAGAGTAAGTCTTCTATCATCATCCTGTAGACCTAAGGTTGGGTGATGCCCTTCCTTAGACCCAAAGCTAGGTATTCCCTACTTTGGTTTCCAGTTCACTTGCCTATTTGGAGTAGGTCTTCTATCAGCATCCTATAGGCCTAAGGTTGGGTAAAGCCCTTCCTTAGACCCAAGATTAGGTATTCCCTGCCTTGGTTTCTCCAGTTCTCTTGTCTAGTAGGTGTAAGCCTTCTATTAGCATCCTATAGGCATAAGGATGGGATATGCCCTCCCTTACACTCTTAAGATTCTACTTCTATTTGGTCAACGCCAATGTGTGCTGCAGAAGTTCCTTCTACCACACACATTGGGGGTCCA
>NW_021413482.1:0-849 GCF_001605985.2 Dendrobium catenatum | reverse complement strand
ATTCGAGTATAAGCTCGTTAAAATCGGAGACCGTTTCGTAACTCAAATTGCTGTTTGAACCTTCCAATAGCACTTCGGGTCCTTGATTCGGACCCATTTGGGCTCAGATTGGGTCGAATTTGGTGTCGCTGGGTTCGTATTTCTGAGACGCTCAGTTTGACTATAAGTTTGCTAAAATCAGAGTTCATGTGCTCCCGGATTTAATTTTTGAAGTTTCCAACTTGATTTTTGCCTCGAGATTTGTGCCCGATCAAGATAATTTTTGCATGACGTATCAATCACGAACAACAACAACATCAAGCCTTTGTCCCACAATGTGGGGTCAGCTACATGAATTCTTTTTTGCCATTGTTTCATGTTAAAAGTCAAATTCTCATTCAAATCTAATAAAGAAATATTCTTTTTAATACTTTCTAACCAAGTCTTTTTAGGTCTACCTCTACCTTTCTTAACATAAGTCAAATCTAATACCTAAACTTTTCTAACCGGGTCATCGAAAGGCCTCTGTTTAATGTGACCAAACCATCTAAGACGACTCTCTCTAATCTTATCTTCCACTGGAGGTCTCCAACCTTTTCATGTATATGCTCATTTCGTATCCCATCTCTAAGAGTAAAGCCACTCATCCACCTAAACATCCTCATCTCTGCATCACTTAACTTATTATTATGCTTCTCTTTTAATGGCCAACATTCGACACCATCCATAAAGCATTGCAGGTCTCACTACCATCTTATAGAATTTGCAGGCCAACTATTTTCACCCTTCTTTACTAAATACATTTGCTTAAAATTCTAATTTTTTTTTTCTAATTCATGATTATATTATACGTGTTCCAAATCTATCTTG
>NW_021413481.1:0-273 GCF_001605985.2 Dendrobium catenatum | reverse complement strand
TTATACCGGTGGATTGACCGACGGAAATGCCGGCGGTCATTTGGCATCAAGTAAATCCGCAGGAATTATATATATATGACGCTGTTATCGGCAGACCTATCGCCATTTTTAAGTGACTAATTTCCGATGGCTTAAGCCGCCTGAAATTTTGCCAGTAGTCGCCCTAATACCCACTACAGGAAAACCTGTTATTACCGGCAGACTTAATCCGCCGGAAACAATGTACAATCCGACGAAACCGGTAGTTTCCGGCGCATGTTCCGGCGCAAATAT
>NW_021413480.1:0-204 GCF_001605985.2 Dendrobium catenatum | reverse complement strand
CCGATATGGACATCGGCCTGGCCGATCAGCACAAAAATCAGAAGATCAGCCAGAGCATCGCCATGGATACACTCCTGGATGATTGAAATTTGGCTTGATCGTCTGGGACGACCTCACGATTGTCCAGGCCGATTAGTTCAAATCAGAGGAAAATCGTCCTGAGAATGGCCCTGGATACGAGCTGGCCGATATTTATCATCCAGA
>NW_021413479.1:0-265 GCF_001605985.2 Dendrobium catenatum | reverse complement strand
CCCCCTCTAGAACCGCTTTCTAGAGAAGAGATGAGTAAGGGATACGACCAACAGGAGGCTGATTTTGTCGGAATGAGGAAGAATTCAATCGCCGAGGTGCTGAATTTGAAATAATCCAGCGTCGAGGTGCTGATTTTGAAGCGGGAAGGGAAGAATTTCATCGCCGACGTGTTGAATACGAAAGAATTCAACGTCGAGGGGCTATTTTTGAAGGAAGAAGGGAGGAAGTGAGGAACGTCATCGTCGAGGTGCTGAATTTGAAGGA
>NW_021413478.1:0-309 GCF_001605985.2 Dendrobium catenatum | reverse complement strand
TTAGTTTGTGATCTTATTGCTTTTGTTGAAAAGAATTTTTTAAATTACCAATTCACCCCTCCCCCCCTCTTGGTTATCTTGGGCCAGTTCTATTAGGCTTAACATCCCTAATGAACTTTCAAGTGGTATCAGAGCGGGATTCAAAACTATTAAGTTTGAAAACTTTTTTTTTGATCCATGACTAACTCTGGGAATCGTAACACTACGGAAGGGTATTTTATTACCCGACCTCCCCTATTCGATAACCTATCTTTTGATTTCTGGAAAACCCGCATGTCATTGTTTTTATAATCTATTGATTATCGCATG
>NW_021413477.1:0-239 GCF_001605985.2 Dendrobium catenatum | reverse complement strand
ATTTGGAGAAATATTAAAACAAAAAATGGAAATAATACACGTGAACTCAGTAGCTAATAAATTCCAAATTCTAAAAAATAACTTCATCATGAGCATCTCCAATCATAAATGTAAACTCCTGCTTGTGGCCTTCCAAGGATATGTGATCCTCACTAGCAACCACAATAGTTCATGTGATCTAGCTCTCTCTTCATTAGTCCCTCGTCTAGTAGTCACTTTCTCAACCTTAAACCCTTGCT
>NW_021413476.1:0-281 GCF_001605985.2 Dendrobium catenatum | reverse complement strand
GGAGGGTGTAAAAGGCATCATTTTTCTACCACATTGGATTGGTTGAAAAGAATTGTTTAGAGCTTCTACACCTTGTAGTGGGGTAAAAAGGAGAGTCACTTTGATTTAGTGCAATACTTAGAGAAGGAGTCTCCTTGGAGTGGACGTAGGTCAAGTTTTGACTAAACCACTATGAATTTGGTGTTCTTTTGTTCATTTTAAATTTTTTATAGTTTCTTTTTTTTTTGCACTTTAAAGTTTTGTGGTTAAAAAATCTTTTGTAATAATCATATCTAAACAAC
>NW_021413475.1:0-379 GCF_001605985.2 Dendrobium catenatum | reverse complement strand
TATCAATAGAATAAGTGTTCAAATCCTTAGATTTAGTAATTGCATTGATTTTAGCATCATATGACGAAGGCAAGCATTTCAAAATCTTGTTTACTTTTTCATATTTTAAAAGTTCTCTTCCTAATGCATGCAGTGAAGTGACTATCAGTGTAAACCGAGTATACATGTCAAAAACAAATTCATATGGTTTCATACAAAAAAGTTCATAGTCATGCAAGAGAATATTCAAACGAGATTGTTTAACTTCATTAGTGCCTTCATAAGTGATACACAATTTATCCTAAATTTCTTTACCAATTTTGCTCGTAGAAACACGCATATAATCCTCAGATTTAAAAAAAATAGAAAAAATAGTTCAAACATTTTGCATTTAATTGGG
>NW_021413474.1:0-381 GCF_001605985.2 Dendrobium catenatum | reverse complement strand
GTGCAATTTCATAGCTATGGTTCCCCATTCGCTGTTGCTGGCTCTTGCCACCATTGCCTATCGCCATCCATCGCCAACCATCTTTGTAGTGGCAGCTGCCGCCAATCACCACCCTACAAAATAACTTTATGTTACAAGCAATCAAACATAAAAATTTGCAAATATTCCTCATAAAATCCTTAATTTTTCATTCACTTTCTAAATTTGGCGGGAAAAAGGTAACAAGATTCATTATTTTTATTATTTTTGTTAATTCTTCTATATCTACTAGGGATGTAAGCGAGATGAGTATGAGTATTTGTTTGATGAGCAAAATTTATGTAGTTTTTATTGAACTCCAGCTCGACTTGAGCTCATTTACTAAGCTCAAGCTCGACTCAT
>NW_021413473.1:0-216 GCF_001605985.2 Dendrobium catenatum | reverse complement strand
AATCCAAGTTGAAAAATTTCTGAATTCCTCAAATGATTCACTTTTATGAAAAAGAAATCTAACCCAGGTGAATCTTGAGAAATCATCCACTATAACAAATCTGTATACCTTCCCTCCTAGACTTATAGTTCCTACTGGTCCAAAAAGATCCATGTGAAGAATTTCTAAAGGTTTAATGGTCCTAAGATCCTTATTGGACTTAAAGGAGGACTTCAC
>NW_021413472.1:0-265 GCF_001605985.2 Dendrobium catenatum | reverse complement strand
TCTTTTATCCATTTTTCCTGCAGTTTTTCTCTGTTTTTCCTCAGTTTTGGACTGTTTTCCTGCTGTGGACAGCAGTTGTTCTTGAGATTTGTTGCCAAAGTGATTAGGAAATTCTTGAAATCAAGTATTTCCTATCAAATTGGTATCAGAGCAAGTCTTGGGACAAATCGTGGGCTGTTTTGATCAATTTCAGCGGCTGAAATTGTACCGGAAAGGGAGAAAATCGCTAAAATTTTTTCCAAATCTTGAGATCTTCTCCTAAATT
>NW_021413471.1:0-290 GCF_001605985.2 Dendrobium catenatum | reverse complement strand
AATAACATCTAATATATATGGTGCATGCTAGGGGTGTTAATTCGAGTTAACGGGTCGGGTTTGGGTCGAACCCGGAACTGATCCGGCACTATTCAAGTCAACCCGAACCCGACCCAGTTTTTAAAACGGGTTGATTTGTTGAACCCGGACCCGAGACCCGAAGCCGACCCGTTTCGAGTCCGGGTTGACCCTAACCCGAATTTTTCCGAGCCGGGTTCGGGTCGTGTTTCGGGTCATGTCAAAAATTGACACCCATAGTGCATGCTTTTTTATTTTTTATGATCCTCCAT
>NW_021413470.1:0-329 GCF_001605985.2 Dendrobium catenatum | reverse complement strand
CACGCTCCAAGTTCAGGACGACTGTCACCCCATCATCCGCCAACGCCTTGATTTCGTCAGGCCGCTGCACCTGGATGTGAGACGGTTTATGTCAGGGGTTCTCAGGCTTGTTGGAGAAGACCGGCCTAGGTGGGAAGGTCTTGGCTGTAGGCTCACCCGAGCCAATACTGGTAACACCCGATCCGACATTTCTACAAACATCCTGCGTGCCTTCCACAGGTATCTGAGGAGAAGGGGAAGACATCTCCTCATCCCGATCCAACAGCTTCACTGGCTCAACAGCTTCCATGATCAAATCCTTAGGTTCAGGATTGTTGTCCGACCTATTC
>NW_021413469.1:0-531 GCF_001605985.2 Dendrobium catenatum | reverse complement strand
AAATCTTCTATATTAAAAGTATGATTGATGTTAAAACCTTCAGGGAGGTCCAGCACGTAAGCGTTACTATTTATCTTAGAAATGATTTTGAACGGTCCAGCGCTTCTCGCATGCAATTTCTTCACGGATCCGGGAGGAAAATGCTCCGAACGGATTCGCACCATCACAAAGTCTCCGACCTTGAATTCTTTAAACCTTTTCTTTTGATCAGCAATTAATTTGTAATTGGCATTGCTTTGCTCAATTTTCATTTTGATTTCTTTATGCAATTCCTGTATGTGGGATGCAAATGTAGATGGTGACTCTGACACTCTTAACTCTAGGACTCATGGGAAGCAAGTCTATGGGTTGTCGGGGTAGGTATCCATACACGATTTCAGCAGGGCTCAGACCAGTGGTTCTATTGACGGAGTTGTTGTAAGAAAATTCAGCAATAGGAAGCTTGGAATCCCAATCTCGTATATTTTCCCCTACTAAAGTCCTTAGAAGATTTCCTAAACTTCTATTAACCACTTCTGTTTGTCCATCGGT
>NW_021413468.1:0-449 GCF_001605985.2 Dendrobium catenatum | reverse complement strand
ATGGCTTCAGGTGTGTTCTTTCAATGGGCCGTGTTTTTTTTTTCTTTAAGGAAAAAAAATCATTTATAAAAGAAAGGATACAAACAAGTCCTACAAAGGACAAAGTCAAAATTACACAGCTAAAGCAAAGAGATATATTAATCAATAATGAAGGCAAAAGCAAGTCGGGCTCAATCATTGGCAATCTTTTTTTTTTTTTAATTTATGCTTATGCAAATTTCTAGAACACTTATAATTTATTTTTTTATATGTTACAATGATGTACTAATTACTTCTTTTAATGCAGATCGCTTCAAATTAAATGACGATCCTCCTTTTAGATCCTTCACTTTAAAGTTTTCTCTTAAAAAAATATTTGAGTTTTGGACCAAGCAGACCTAGATAGGCTGATGAAAGTGAGAGGTAGAGATCAATTCCACCAGTGATATCATCACCACCACCACTTAGGA
>NW_021413467.1:0-300 GCF_001605985.2 Dendrobium catenatum | reverse complement strand
ATCAATACGGTGCAGAAACAGTAAATCTATATGCGAGCAATAAATCCATAGGCAGTAGTAACAATGAATCTATAAGCATAAATCAATAAATCTATAGACAACAGTATCAATGAGTCTATACTATTCATGTCCATGCTATCAATGCAATATCTATATCCATCCATTTCTATCAATGCTCAATGTCGATGCACAGCAATCAATCAGTAAAATCAATGAAATCGTACGAACTAGTAAATCCGATCAAAGTCGATAAAGCAGAAATCTATAAAAAGATTGAGTCCATAAGCAATACAGTAAACA
>NW_021413466.1:0-293 GCF_001605985.2 Dendrobium catenatum | reverse complement strand
ACCCCTTTGCAGATCCCGGTGCTGGACTTAATCTTTCATGTCCCCATCATCACCCCATAACTGCCTGTCTCAATAGGCTCCATCCCTAGCTCCTCCGCCACCTGGGTGGATATGAAATTGTGGGTTGCCCCACTGTCAATCAGGACCACTACCTCCCTCCCAAGGATCTTACCCTTCACCTTCATCGTATGGCTAGGAGTAAATCTCAACACAGAATTGAGGGAGACCTCGGCTACCTCCAACTGGGGATCAATCTCCTCCTCATCAGAATCATCACACTCTTCAGGCGCCTC
>NW_021413465.1:0-373 GCF_001605985.2 Dendrobium catenatum | reverse complement strand
CCAATTTAAAACTTTGTGTTTCAAGGCATTAGCTAAATTTTTTTCCATTATTTAGTAATAGGATAAAAAATAGGATTCTGTAATGAAAGATATTTTTTTTTCCACCAACAAGAAAATAGATTGTTAGCGTTGAAAAATCTCCAAATAAGGGTACAATTATATGCTTGAATCATGTGGTTCACTTTACGGATTGCAGATTGAATGATGTGGCTTGCAATGAGATTATCAGCATAGACAAGATGAGAGATATGAAAATTTCCTATGGTAATGCCTAAATAAACATTATCCAAACCTACACTAGATAAGACCATCAATTGCAATGCAAAATAAATATGAAGATAACGGTCATTCTTACCTTAAGCCGGTATAAGAG
>NW_021413464.1:0-678 GCF_001605985.2 Dendrobium catenatum | reverse complement strand
CTTCGAAACGTTTAGTTTGAATATAAGTTTGCTCAAATTGGAGTTTGAATGACTCCAAATTTAATTTTTAAAGTTGTCAACTCATATATGCTTCATGATTCGTGTCTGATCAAAATGATTTTGGTGACGTATCACTATTATATAAGTGTATTAAATCTGATTTTTTTTTAATGAGCTAGCTTGTAAATTACCTAGTCAATGTAGTGCTGACCCAAATTTAATGAGTTAACTCATAGAGCTCTGCTCATTGAGTGGGCTTAATCATAGAGCTGACCCAAATTTAATGAGTTAACTCATAGAGCTCTGCTCTGCTCAAATAGAAAAAACAAAATAGTATTTTGGATGAGCTCTGCTCAAATGCCCTTTTCTTCAAATAAATTAAATTACTCTTTTGTCATATTGAATATTTTTCAAAATCAGCGATCAGAGAAGAGCAAAAGAGGAGCGAGAAATATATTCCAGCTCATTAAAAATTTTAAATTTTAATTGAAATATATATAAATGGTCAACTTTATTAAATGGGGTTTTTAATAAAAAAGGATATTATAATATTATTTATTCTTTTTCATATGAAACTGATGTGGTTTGCTAAAAATGAAATGCAGAAAAAAATGAAATATTTTATAAAATAAAATTTATATATTTAAAATATTTTGAAACAATGATAGAAGAAAATAA
>NW_021413463.1:0-250 GCF_001605985.2 Dendrobium catenatum | reverse complement strand
TCAGTTTATTGTTCAACATATCAGGATTAAGGGTCTATAAGTGACTAGAGGCTTTGGCGAAGGCTCTAAGGTCAGAAACTTCTATGGGACAGGTCCAGTGGCATAGGCTGTAAATATTTGAAGGTTTTACAGCCTTTGGATTTTGAATTAGTTTTTGAGGTTAGAGACCTCAGAATGGGCTAAAATTTGGAGGGTTGCCTTCAGAGACATGTCTCATCAGTATGCAACTGACAGACTCTAAATCGGAGGT
>NW_021413462.1:0-1423 GCF_001605985.2 Dendrobium catenatum | reverse complement strand
GGGTCGGGTCCAGGTCGGGTTTCAAGTCGGGTCAAAAGTTGACACCCCTAGTTGAAATACTCAAATCATAAACGCTTGAAATTTTGAAAAAGGCTTTAAAATAATTTTTTAGAAGACTAGGCTTTCCTAGGTTCAGCACCTCATCCTCATAGGTTGGATTATCTGAACTCTACCCGCATGTGGGAAAATGTCTTTAATTAAGATAAAGAGATGCATTAATATGCATGTGATCCTGGGGCAATCCCCAGCTTATTCCCTATATTTGTAATTTTTCTATGTTGTTTAACTCCTAAAATTTTAATTTTAAATTATGAGTAAAAAAATTTTCACACCCTCATTAGCCTCACATATCCAAACTAAAGCAAAAAGTGGTACACACACCAAAAAATAAAAAAAGCAAGCAATCCTATACGTAATCATATTAACAAAACAGATATAATTAAATTAATTAATAAATATCCATATGTAAACTGCCTTGCTTATTTCAACCCATAAATATAAAAATTAAAGTGGCCGGGCACCACTGAGAACAACTCAGATTCTAGTCCTAATATAGACGTAACTAACTTTGAGTGGGATACTCTTTATCTTCAATTCTTCAATCTTCTCTCCTTTAGGCTCCTTCGATTCTTCATAAATGTCTACCCAAATAGAAAAGATAGCTCTTTCTTTAAGGGGAAGGTCACCCTTTCCACTTTAAGTATAAAAAATGATCCAAATTTTGACTTCCAAATAGGAAAAGACTATCCCCCAAAAGGGGTATCATTTTCTCTTTTGGAATACAAGCTTTGGATTTGTATATCCCAACTCAAATGTACACTTTCATAACTCAACATCTTTAAACAAATTATAATTGATATAAAATGAAAATTCTAGACTCTCTTACAGAATTATCCTAAATATTTAAATATCAAAACACATTCCCAAGCAGTTATCTATATGTGCGAAAAAAAAACATGCTAGTCACACTCTTTTTTAATTGGGGGCTAAGCATCTGCATGAAGACCTGTAGAAAATTCAGCGAGCATCCAGATCGTAATCAATAATCCACAGAGTGTAGTAAAAGTAAATAAATATATCAGATAATTTCAATCACAACATATAATGAAAACTCAAAAATTTGACACAAAGCAGAAAAGTAAATACCGACCTTAGCTAGATCTAAAGTCAGTTGTCCTAACAAACCATCTAAAGTGTGTGTGTAGGTCGTGTGGATGGGGTAGATCCTAAGCTGGGTAGTTTGTTAAAGTTGCCTAATATTTAAGTTTGTTAAGGCTAAAAGGGATATTTAGGTTTGAGTTAAAGTATTAATGTATTAAAAATTAATTTGGATGTATTTTAATTATTAAATGATTGTTACCTTTATTACACACAGAGGCCGTGAAGTTTATTTCATCTTCATTGGGGCTAAGTTAATAGTTTT
>NW_021413461.1:0-920 GCF_001605985.2 Dendrobium catenatum | reverse complement strand
TCCTCTGCCTTATCTTGCGAGAGATCAGAGGTGATGAATGTAGGTTTTGGATCTTTCTTCAGTACCCAAGTTTATTTCTTTGAGCTCATCCATAGTATCTTGGCCACCTTCTTCAAATTCTTTTGGAGCTTCTTTTAGATCTACTATTAGATCTTCAATTTGATTTTCAGACTCCGACAATCTCTCTTCCTTATCTATAATATTGTAGGAGGTTGCATATGTAAGACGTGGATGTTGAGGGCACTCCAGGTAATGATAGGATGATGCTCGTGTAAGGTGTGAATGTCGAGCATATCCAAGGCCCCATGTTGTTGATAAGCCATGACCAACAGGTCTTTGTGCATGCTCATTGTGCCAGAGCTCTCTAAAATAACGAGCTCGCTTGCGTGTTTGTACGAAAAATATTCTTCTTTCTATCAGCTTTCTCATAATGGGTGAAGGGTATTAAGGAATGATTATCCACATATCTTCATAATCTCATTCATTTTCATTTTCTATTTCATGAGTAATGTGATGCAGTATTACTCTTGATTATTAGAAAATGGATCCACGCTCATTGAAACCTCTTTTGGGAGGGACATAAAAAGTTTTTAACATTTCTATGTTTGTATTTGGCGTGGTAGTCAATGTTTTTGAATGTGTCATTGGCATAGGCACTATTTTGATGATATCTGTAGATATTTGTTCTTCAGACACCCTTATCATTGAAATTGATACTTTCTGCAATTTCTTAGATATGGAATTGGGTCCTGGGTCCCCTTCCTCCTGAGATTCTGTAGTGCTCTTGGGCTGATAGACAAATTCTTCTTCTCCTTCAATGGTCGGTTTACTTGAACACCGTACCTTATTTGCATGATTAGTTTCGTAATCAAAAGGGACAGTTGATAGTTCATTCTTTCTTTTTCCTATGATCATGGGTT
>NW_021413460.1:0-210 GCF_001605985.2 Dendrobium catenatum | reverse complement strand
CCACTGACGCTGAATTTCATTTTTCAAAAGAAAAAATGAAACTCTTCTTCCCAAGATCTTCCCTACAACAGCCCTTTCTAATTTGGCCACATTTGCCATAACATACTCCATATTGAGATCAATAGTGATCCCATCCTTAGACAAAGCATTTATCTCCTCAGGATGTTGGATCGGCACGTGCTCCGGCTTTCTCCAGGCGTTACTCGCGCC
>NW_021413459.1:0-1951 GCF_001605985.2 Dendrobium catenatum | reverse complement strand
CTGAGGTGGACTTGGTCGGGTTTGTTGATTGGGTCCGATTCTATTTACAGGTCAACAAATGCCCCCCAACAAATATGATATGCGCCTTGTAGCATATCATGTTTGTTGCAAGCTAGTTGACTCTACGGATCTCTAAAATTAGGTTTTTAGATGTCACATAGAGGACCCTTTATATATTCCTGATTTATCTTCCCGATTTGTCAGGAATTAACATATCTTCTACCCTAGCTTTGTGCTTTCATGGGTTTGATGAAGAATCCATATTTGATGACCTAAAACTCTTAAGAATGATATTAGGTCGGTGATAAATAATCATTTGTCTAAAGCTTTATGCAAGATGGACTTTGATGATAATAATAACCCTTTAGTTCAGTCTATGACTTTATAAGAACTGTGGGATAACTTCTTCGGTCCTAAGCTTTGTGCTTTGTCGGGCATGCTGAAGAAGAGAAGCTCCTTCGATCTTAGCTTTGTGCTTCACAGATTTATTGAAGGATAATGCCTCTAACTTGATGACAATATTCCTTGTGGCTTGATGCCTTTGAGTTGATTGAGAATCTTCTTCTGAATTTTACCTCAATTTATTTGTTAGTTGAAGAAATCTTCAGAATCTGAACTGTTTTGATTTGTTAAATTTGACAAATATCAAACTTGATAGTATTTGTCATCGGGCTAACAAAACAGGTGCTTTCCTACTACGGCCTCTTATCACGGCTTATTGAGTAGGTAAAACTATCAGTGACTCGGCCGCATATAGGCTTGTTGAGACTGATATTGTATTTGTTTAAGCACTGGACTTGTACTATAACAACCCATATTTGTCAAATTTGATTTGTTGAGGAAAATATATCATCAATCTGAACTTCAAAATTTTGGCAAATTTGAAGAAGAATTTTCAGTTTTTGTAATGATCGTATATTTGTTTGCTTGAAGGTGCTAGCGTCTGTCCTGTGTTTATGCAGTTGTAGCTTCATGAATGATTTTAAATATTTATTTGGGGTTTGATAATGACCCAAATAAATATTTAAAATGCCCCCTGCCTTGAAGGGAAATTTCATCCGTCATCATATTTTTGGGATTTTTTTAAATTTATAAATGCCCCCTGTCTTGTGGGAGAATTTCTAAGACATCTTAGAAATATTTTCTCCTTTTGGAGGAGAATGATCTTCAGCTTGCTTTTCTAAGAATAGTACTTCTTCAGATATCTTCCATTGATCGGGGGCATAGGTCGTCGACCTTCCAAATCGATGAGTTGATATGCTCCTCCTTGGTACACCTTCTCAATGACAAAAGGGCCTTCCCAATTTGGTTCGAATTTACCACCAATTCTTCGGTGTGAAATAATTGGTCTTCTCAACACCAGTACCAATTCACCTTCTTGAAATGCTCGATGACATACCATACGGTTGAAAGATTTCACCATTCTTGCTCGATAAATCTCTAAATTTGTTGAGCCTGAAGTCGGATTTCATCTAACGCATCAAGCTCTTCCATTCGTAGGCGAGCATTTTGTTCTTCTGTGAGATCATACTGAACAGCTATCCGAAGTGACGGCAACTCAACTTCGAGTGGCAATACAGCTTCAGCTCCAAATACCAGTGCATAAGGAGTTGCTTTTATTGGTGTTTTGTATGTAGTACGATATGCCCATAATGCTTCTGCCATCTTAGTATGCCATTCTCTTTTATTTTTAGTGAGGATTTTCTTGAGCAGCTTTACGAGCATTTTGTTGAAAGCTTCTGCCAATCCATTTGCCCTTGGATTATAAATTGATGAATATCGCTAATCGATTTTATGTCGCTCAATGAACTTATAAATCTTGGTACTTTTGAAAGCTGGACCGTTATCTGAGATTATGCGGCGTGGTACACCAAACCTGTAGACAACGTTATGAGTAAAGAAGTTAATCACATAATGAGCAGTGACTTCTTTGAATGGAACTGCTTCAGCC
>NW_021413458.1:0-483 GCF_001605985.2 Dendrobium catenatum | reverse complement strand
GATTGACCTTTTGGATCTCTAGATATTTGTTCTAGATGTCACACAGGGATTTCATTTGGTGGATCTCCAAAAGTTTATTTGGATGTCACACTACGACTTTCGTTTAGTGGATCTCCAAAATTTTGCTTGGATGCACACTAGAATGTTCATTTGGTGGATCTCCAATAGTCCATCTTTATGCCTTTGTAGATCCTGTAGATGCACTTGTAGTCAAGAAGCTGTTTCAGAATTTCTACAGTTACTTCTCGGGCTCAGGTACATTTTCTTCCTTTTCTCCTAGTTTTGATTTTGTGCTCGTACTGATACTGCTTTGTATTTTGTGCAGGCTACTACAAGAAAAGGATCCGAGCTTCAGCCAGTTTACTGCTTCAGGAGACTTCAGTTTTGGTACGTTTTTACTTTATTTGTACTGTTCTTTTCTTTCTTTAGCTGTTTTCTGATACTCTATTTTTCTGTACAGGTTTCGAGAGGAGCGGAATACTT
>NW_021413457.1:3211-5379 GCF_001605985.2 Dendrobium catenatum | reverse complement strand
GGCAAGAGGCCCAAATCCCCTGAGAAGAAGTTTGTCCAAAAAAGGACTAAGTTGGAGAATTTACCACCACCTCCAAGAACCCCAAAGTTCATTCTCCAACTCCAACGGGTCCCAGCTAGACCTACTCCAGTCTTGATTGAGTCGATGGATGTTCAACCCAGTGCTCCAATTGTTGCAGTAGATAGTTCTCTTACATTCAGTCCAGTTCCTGATTCAGTAATGATTCCTGTTGATGATCTAGTGGTGGATAGTTTAGATACATGTGTCATTCCTAGGCTTCCTATACAAGAGTCTGAGGACCTTACCCTACCTGATGTAGGAGCTATTTCCCTACAGGCTCCTCCTTCACCTCATGAGGTATATGTCCCTCTCCCTATAGAGAATGCCACTTCTCCGACTACCGATCTTGGGACAGTCGGGAAGGAAGGAATTGACCTAGATCTTGAGATAGAAGAAGAGCTGGCTACAGAGTCACAATCAGATCCTGACCCAAAACTTACAGAAATCATTGCCCTCCTGGATTCTGAAGAGTTGTTTGACATGGCTGAATACAAGGGATACTTACCCCTCGATCCTAAGTCAATTGGGGATAGACCAGTCGAGGAGGTAGTACAAGAGATAAGAAATATTCTACTTAATAAAGAGGGAATGGCTTCTTTTGACCCAGACCTAGATGACCTCCTTGGAGAGGAAGATGACTATGTTGGTAGTGTCTCCATGGTCGAAACTAGAGGTTACAACAAGGAGGCCAAACCTGGTAGATGCCGGCTTATTAAAGATGATGACCCACAGGTTGCCGGGTCCGATTCAGATGAGTCCGTAAGGGCTAGAGGGGAAGAACATATTAAAGATTTAGAAAACCAGTTGACAACTATGATGTCACAAGTCAGAGAAATGCAAGAAAGATTTGATAAGTCAGAGCAGGATTCACTTGAGATTCAACAAACGGCTCGAGAGATTGTAGAGAGGGTTAGAAAGACATAATCTGGTCCCAAACCTCCTGAGTCGACACCAGGGATTCCTCCTTGCCTATCAGAGGCATCTCCAGCAGCACCTACAGTTCCCCCTGCTCCTTCAACTCTGCCCCAGAAAGACATTAAGCAACTGATTGAGGACCAGGTAAGGGAGGCCTTAGCCTTTTCTCAAGGAACCGCATCTATTCCAAAGGGTAGACCCTACCCCGAAGAATATAATTTAGTTCCTTATCCGAAAGGCTTCGTACCACCAACTTTTAAAATTTTCACTGGAATAGAAAACCTGAGATAGCATCTAGCCCACTTCAGAGCAAGTTGTTGCAATGCGGGAGGGATAGATGCTCTACTATTTTGCCAATTCGTAAGTAGTCTATCCGGTATCTCTTTTGAATGATACGCCGATCTGCCCAATGGTTCAGTTAAAACTTTTAGCAAGCTAGAAAACCTTTTCCTTAAAAGATTTTCTGGAGCGCAACAACGAACTACTGTAGGCGATCTTGTTGTTGAGAAACAAAAGTCGGGAGAGTCTCTGGTTGAGTACATCTTGAGGTGACGAAACCTCTCGATGAAGTGTGAACCCCAGTTACAAAAGCAACATGCGGTGGAGATCCTTCTTAAGAATATCCACGGCCCTGTTGCTTTTCTCCTAAAGGGTTTCACTATTAAAACTTTTGAAAAACTTCTTAATAAGGCGAGCAATTTGCAGGAAGAGGCTCATAAGATTCCATTCCTACGAGAGAAGTCTTAAGACAAGAAGGGTCCTAGATTGGTTAAGACTTTTGAGAAGAAGGAAGTAGTGTCGACAGTTAACAAGGGAAAAAGGCCGATGACTAGTCAGCCCAGTGTTCCTCCACCACCGCCACCACAGCCAGTTTAGAGACAGCCCTTTCAAGTTACTCCCCAGTACACCAAAGATCCTAACTATGTCCCTTTTAGAGAGAGATTGGCAAAACCATATCCGTTTAAGAGGGAAGTAGTTAAGAAGATTTTCAAGAGTCTGTTAAAGAAACAAGATTTTCAGTTGCCAGAGGCCAGGAGGCTTGAGAATGAGAGCAAGAAAGACGATCCCAAGTATTGCCCGTACCACTGGATGCTTAGTCTCCCTCTTGAGGACTGTGTTGTGTTCAAAGATTGGCTTGAGAGGAACTACACCCAAGGTAACATCATAATACCTAAGGAATACTTGGTCGATCC
>NW_021413457.1:0-2767 GCF_001605985.2 Dendrobium catenatum | reverse complement strand
CCACCTTAGGAAGTTGCCAGCGAAATTAAGCATTTATGACGCCCTCCTTCTCTCCAAGGAAATGAGGGAGTCTTTAATTAAAGCACTTCTCAACCGCGAGATTTGTTTAACCCAGTTAGCTGCAACTTCAAAAGGTGAGGCATTTTACTTCAAAGAGGTTCATGGAGTTACCTTTTCAGATGAAGACTTGATCTTGAGAACTGCTGACCATAATCGTCCCCTTTACATTACTGTAGATGTGGGAAACTTTAAGTTATCAAGAGTTCTTATTGATCCAGGTGCATCGGTCAACATAATGAATCTTAAAGACCCTCGCATACCTTAGAGTTAATACTAGCAAGCTCTCAACCGACAGGTTGGTGCTTCGCTGGTTCAATGAAAAAGGCGAGAGGGCTCTAGGTTCAATCACCTTGCTCTTACGAATAGGAGATTTGAAAACTGAAGCTAAATTCCATATAATTGATTCGGCAATGTCCTTTAATGCCCTTTTAGGCAGGCCTTGGATTCATGAATATAGAATGGTTTCGTCTACCCTTCACTAGTGCATCAAGTACTAACGAGATGGCATTGAACATGTGATTAAGGGTGATTTGCAACCATTTTCTATTCAAGAAATTGGGATCTACGAAGACGCTATATATTTTGTTCCAAAGGGGTCCTCGTCCCGCTCTAAGCTATAGATCAAAATTGAGGAGAAGTTTATTGGACAAAAATCTAATCAAAAGAAAGAAAAAGAAAAAGAAAAATATGTTGATCAAGAAATGTTACAATTAAGCAGTGAAGACGACTCCGACATCGTTGTCCTTAGGCCTCCAAACACATTTCCTCAAAGAGGTGGGAGGATGACTTTAAGGGCACGAGGTCGAGGTCGTGCTTCATCAGAGAGGAGAACAGCACCTATTTATATCGATTTGGAATCAGATTCCGATATTGAGTCCAAGGACCAAGGTGCTGCCTTCTCCCTCAATTATAAAAATGCAAATACTTCTCTAAAATTTGATCTCACTTTAGAAGAGGACAGTGACATTGAGGAAGAAATTATAAAAGTCAAAAGTGACGAGCATGAATTAACAATGTACGAAAAGCTCTGTAGAAGGATTGAGGCCCTTTCTCTGACCCCACTGTCATCTGGCAGGATTGTAGGGTTGGAAGTTAATTGGCCCCCAACTTGAATGGTGAAGTAAAGAAAGTCCAGAAATTCTTCCCTGGCTCCTCCTCCGCAAGGGATGAAAGTGATGTAACCCTTGAGGAGGCAGATTTTAATGAATTAATGGAATTACCTTTCGACTACTTCCCTGTTTGTGTGAAAAATACTTTCTCTAAAGGTTCTGTACCATACCGATGGACTAAGGGTCAGGCTAGATACCACAAAATAATTAAGGATAATCCTACAAGTGGTATCGGCTTTGGAACTGTTAGTTCATTCGATGATGATGAGTATTGCCTAATGATAACTTACCATCTTGAATTGCCAATTGTCCCTACAGATCCTTTCTGTCCTCTTGATGGGCTCTGTTTGGAGACTTTAGATGATCCTGATGATCTTCAAGTTCGGGATGCACCCCCTGAATTAGAAGAAAGAATTAAATCGACAGTCGATGAATTAAAAGAAATTAACCTGGGAACAGATGACGATCCCCGTCCAATCATCATAAGTGCTCTATTAGGGATTGCTTTGCCTGGACATACATAAAAATGCTAGGTTTATCTGCTGAGGTAGTAGTTCATAAACTTGGAGTTCGACATGATGCCATTCCTGTCAAACAAGATCCTCGACGCATGCACTTAGAAATCGAACAACAAGTCATTTCTAAAGTTAAGAAATTGGCCGAAGCCGGGTTTATTCGGGAGAAACAATACTCCTCTTGGGTAGCCAGCGTCGTGCCGGTTTGAAAAAAGAATGGTCAAATTCGGATTTGTGTCGATTATAGGGATCTGAATAAGGCATGTCCCAAAGATGAGTTCCCTTTACCAATACCAGAACTCACGGTGGAAATTGCCTCCTCACATGCCATTTTCTCATTTATGGATGGCTCGTCAGGTTATAACCAAATCAAGATGGCCCCAGAAGATGAGAGAAATACAGTGTTCAGAACCCCTATTGGGATCTTTTGTTATAAGGTGATTTCATTTGGCTTAAAGAATGCCGAAGCGACCTATCAATGGGCCATGACCCGTATCTTTGACGATTTAATCCACAATCAAGTTGAGTGCTATATTGACTATTTAGTTGTCAAGAGCAAGGTCAGAGAGGCTCACCTGTGTGACTTAAGAGTTATTTTTGAACGGTTGCGCCGCTACGATTTGAAAATGAATCCCTTGAAGTGTGCCTTTGGCGTCACCTCAGGGAAGTTCTTAGGATTCGTAGTGAGGCACCGCGGAATCGAGATAGATCCTGCTAAAATTGAAGCCATCTTAAATATGCCATCTCCTAAGAGTCTTACTCAGTTAAGGTCTCTACAAGGTAGATTGGCATATATAAGGAGGTTTATTTCTAATCTTTCCGGGAGATGTCAACCCTTTTCTGTACTTGCAAAGAAAGACGCTAAGTTCGTATGGGATGAGAAGTGCCAAAATTCTTTCGATGACATTAAACAATATCTTTCTAATCCGCCAGTTTTGGCAGCTCCAATTCAGGGAAAACCGTTAACTCTCTACACCGCAGCCTTAGATGAGTCTTTAGGCGCCCTGTTGGCTCAAGTCAACGACGAAGGGAAAGAGAATGCTCTCTATTACCTTAGTCGAAGACTTCTTCCTACTGAAATTT
>NW_021413456.1:0-464 GCF_001605985.2 Dendrobium catenatum | reverse complement strand
CAACTTATTAAGAAAGAAAAGAAAAAAAAATCAGCAGGCATTTATATTTAAAAACTACTAACTATAGATGATAGAATCCCAAAGAGAGAAATAGTAGACAGCACAGCAAGTGCCTTAATATCCAAAGCAGCCTAGTCAGCAACCAAAATGTTGTCCAGCCTCCAAAACACAAATCTGAGGGCCGACATTGCACCTTCACTGCTGCTCAGTTAATGAACAGTTGTACTACCAAACATGATTGCCCTAACAGCTCCAGCAAGCAAAGATTTATGCCCTTGGAAGACCCATTGTTGACCTTGTTTTTCTCAAAATCCCTAGGTCAAAGGGTTGACCTGGTCAAATTGACTAGGCCAGACCCCAAGACCCCTCCCATTCAATTCAGTGGGTCAAGCCAAGTCTGTTGAGCCCAGACCCGGGCCCTGGGTCAACCTGGGTTGACCCAAATTGACCCAAACTTCTCCCAC
>NW_021413455.1:0-218 GCF_001605985.2 Dendrobium catenatum | reverse complement strand
CGCATTGTTGAATGAATGCAACATATTTAATATTTTCGTTTTCTTCTATGTTTTTGGAAGCATTATATTCAAGGAGATTTGTCTCAATGCGTTCTTTGTAGAGCAGGTGTGAACAAGGCAATGCTATGGTTTTTAGTTGGGTAATTGCTGCTTTTCAAAGCCTTTAAAAGAGCCCTAAGCCAGAAGACCTCCATCCATCTCGTGACCCGTATCAGGTT
>NW_021413454.1:0-392 GCF_001605985.2 Dendrobium catenatum | reverse complement strand
AATAAATTAGAAATGATTATAATTAATTAATTAATTATAATTAATTATAATTAAAAAAAAAAGAAAAAAAAAGAAAGAAAGAAGAGAAGAAGCATGCTTGCCCCTCTTGCCTCGATTCTCGAGCCGACACCGCCAGCCCGCCGGGTCTTCAAGGTATAAAATTTCTGACTTAAACCCCGTCCTCGACGCTTGCAGCGGACCGGAGAACCACCTATACGCGCTCTTGTAGCACGGTAGGAGGGAGCCCGGTGCGAAGCATACGACGAGGCGGGTAAGCCCTATACACGCTCTTGTAGCGTGGTGGGGACGGTCCTCGGCCTCGACCTCAACACCGACACCGCCGACATTGCTACGAAAGGTATGATATTCCGAAATCCCATTCTCAACATTTG
>NW_021413453.1:0-396 GCF_001605985.2 Dendrobium catenatum | reverse complement strand
ATGTTTATAAACATATCTTATCCTTAATATCATAGT
Organism: Dendrobium catenatum; assembly: GCF_001605985.2. NCBI lineage: Eukaryota > Viridiplantae > Streptophyta > Magnoliopsida > Asparagales > Orchidaceae > Dendrobium > Dendrobium catenatum. The sequence continues at coordinate 360 of NW_021413453.1, read as the reverse complement.
CTATTTATTCCTAGAAGTGGATAGGATCGCAGTATCAATATATCATACAACAAACAACAAAATCCTGAGGGAAACCGTATTATCCGTATAGCATAAGCTGCAAGAAACCCTTCCACTAAAATTGCGTGGATTGGCATTACAGGAACCAGACCATGGTTTCTTATAGGGGTGTCAATATTTGAAACGACACGAAAACCCGACCCAAACCCGACCCGGACTTTTCGGGTTAGACCCGACCCGTTTTCAAAAAGGGTCGGGTTCGGGTTCCCGGATTCGACCCGTTTAAAAAATGGGTCGGGTTCGGGTTGACCCGGCGGGTTGCCGGGTGAACCCGCGAACCCGTTAAATTCGAAAAATTTC
>NW_021413452.1:0-344 GCF_001605985.2 Dendrobium catenatum | reverse complement strand
AATAAAGAAAATATGTCCCGCGTGGTGAGCATCGGGGTGTGACACCTGAACCTCGAGTTCATGGATCTACCGTCGAAAGGTCCTGATGTAAGGAAAAAGAAATATGGAGGCCAAAGCTTCGCAGGGAAGAAGGGAGGAAAAGAGAACTAAATATAGGCGTGACATCTAGTTCTGCTTCCTTGAGATTCGCCCCCGCCTACAAACAACGTCAGAGATGGGCCCCAAAGAAGACCCATGATGACACCCCTCTCGATGGTCGACACCTTGGAGAATCCTCAAGGATATCCCGTCATTCGCTAACCCCTCAAAAGGAAGAGACTAACTTTGATCGTAGCCCACTGGTC
>NW_021413451.1:0-299 GCF_001605985.2 Dendrobium catenatum | reverse complement strand
AACTACTCAGTCAAGCGGAATTTGCTTATAATTCAATGGCCAATCGTTCGATATGTATGTGTCCCTTCCAAATTGTGTACACTAAAACTCCTAATCATGCAGTGGACATAGCCATTCTACCAAAGTGCAATAACGTGGCTGCCCATGACATGGTCGAGAACTTCAAACGGAGAGTGGAAGAGGTTCGCCACAAGCTGGAGCAATCTAATGCAAACTACAAGTCTAAAGCTGATGTACATCATCGTGCAAAGATATTCCACCTCGAAGAAATGGTCATGATGAGATTAAGAAAAGAAGAA
>NW_021413450.1:0-231 GCF_001605985.2 Dendrobium catenatum | reverse complement strand
TTAAAATTAAAACCATGCATGATAATAAATTCAAACAAAAATAAATGGCTTAGATCAACTTTATAAACATACTTAAGAAGTTTTAAAATGTTAAATTACTTTATATATTTATTTGAATTAAAATAGAAGGTGAATAAATTTTTTAAATTAAAATATTTAATCTTTTTTTTTAGTAAAATCCAGTTTCCATAATCATCGTTGAAAAGATTTTTTTGGTGAAAATTTAATTTT
>NW_021413449.1:0-221 GCF_001605985.2 Dendrobium catenatum | reverse complement strand
CTGTTGAAGAATAAGATTTCACTAGATAGAGGTAGCGAAGTCATGTAAGCATTAGTCACTGATCACAATGCATTAGCTTCATGAATGCAGTTCGGGCATTGCAAAGTTTTGAAGAGGTATGTCACTAAGATGGGAGGGGTGAAACACAGTTGTGAAATTAAATTAGCAAGAATTAAGTATTGAATACAACAACAACATCAAGCCTTTATCCCACTACGTGG
>NW_021413448.1:0-252 GCF_001605985.2 Dendrobium catenatum | reverse complement strand
TTTTCAACATCTTCAGTGGCTCTTTATCATTTTTTTATGTGCGGATGTCGAATGCAGCTTTACATCCGTATATCAATCATGATGAGCCACATCAGCGATATTGAACTACAGTACTGTGCAGCACCGAGCCACAGGTTTAGGAATCATGACGGGATTCAGCTTCCACACAGAATAATTTTACCAAATCATGGTATAATTAAAAAGTTTTGATACATTTTGCTTGCAATTAACAATAAGAGGAATTGGGATTTC
>NW_021413447.1:0-394 GCF_001605985.2 Dendrobium catenatum | reverse complement strand
TTTTTTCAATAGAAATTTTAGAAATAGATGTTCATATAAAGACAAATATACCCAACAACAGGGTCAAATCTTGACAACATTTTAAAGATAGAGGTGATTTTTATTGCCGGTCGCCAGTGGCCAATAGCGGATGCATGCTAGAGGCCTTGGGGGCACGGGTCCCACTGACTTAATAAATCCTACCTAATTGCCTACCATATGTGTATCAAAAAATTTTGAAAAGTAATTTACCCTAAGTGCACCTAATGATGCTTCAAATTTCACATCTCGCCTTCCCTCTTAACTTGGAAGCTATGGGTGTCAATTATTGACACGACCTAGCAACCCAACCCGAATCGGACCCAAAAAATCGAGGTCAGGGTCGACCCGTTTAACAAACGGGTCGGGTTCCAAT
>NW_021413446.1:0-17280 GCF_001605985.2 Dendrobium catenatum | reverse complement strand
GTTGACTTATAAATGATCAAATAATTGATTTAGTCAACTCCCACTATCGACTGGATCTTAATTTAAATTCAAGACCCAACTAATAAAGGAAGCACCAGCGACTTCAAAAGAATGCACTCAGTAACAATTATACAAGAAACGAATTTGTTAGATCAATCTCTTGGTTATGAGAAATGATGAGAATCAACATTGCTATTGCTTATTTGGCAAGCACATAAACACTTTTATTTGTACTTCAAATATAATCAATTGCTTTGATTAAATCATTTTTCATATCAGAGCACTGCTGCTTGAATGTCACGAGAGCATAGATAGTTACAAGCATAACTATTGATCCTGTGAATCTAACTAAAATTATTAACCTCTTGGAACCATGCTATACAGGGAGCCATTTGAATTACATTGATAACTAAATTATTCTACTCGACTATGAGTGTATCAGAATTAATGCCATTTAATTAAGCAAAGTAATCAAGATGCTTGAATAAGATTCAAATTCAACAAATCATTAAATAAGAATGTATTTATAATTTAACACAAAACAAACATAGAAAGAAGAAATACTAAAAATGCCTGCAAAGAAAATCTATGCCCAACGATTGCAAAGCCTATTTATTTTGTTGGAAGTCAAAACTCTGCAATTAGAGAGTATGTGTGATATTCAATTTGTAAGGAATAAAATCATTGAACCTTGCATCACAACTCGTAAGGATTCAACAAGTTGCTGGTAATTCCAAATAAGATTGGATTTATTCATATAGAAATCAACATCTTGTGTTATATTTATCCTAGAAACATATCACATTGCCAGCTTTATATAAGTCAAAGAGTCCACGGAAGAGATACTTATACATTTAATCAATTTTGCTTGAGTAGTGCCTGAAAGAGGACATTGTAAATCTTTCTCTATGTCAGATAAAAAAAATATATAATGGAATGAGTTGAATAATAATATTTTGAGAAATGTCCATTATTTCTACCAAATTGCCAGAAGCCTAACTATTATTAAATGTTACGCGTTTTTACTAAGTTACCCATCTCTTTTATACAAATACGAATAGAGATAAGACCCTAAATCTCTAACTGCCTTCTTCAAATTTTTATTAAAGATAACCGTATAAATCAAAACTAAATGATATTACAAGAGATGAAATCTAAGATCTCAGTGGCTTCAAACTGTTAGAAAAAAAAAAAATATAAATAAATAGAAAATTAATCTTCAACCGTCCCACGATACACGTCGGAACCGAATGCCCACGTATCGGATCAAATGGTTTTGTATAAAATGAAGAATACATAAGGAGGGAGTTACGCGGACATACCTTCAAGAAATCAGAATTTAACTCTGATTTTGAGGATTCTCTCAGAGCAATCAATCCCGAATCAACACATACCAGTCGTCTCCAATCGCAGCCGAGTCCGAACACACCACGTGCCGTCTCCGAAAGCCCAGCAGATCAAGAGCGACGTCTTCGCCGTTCCTCCGCCTCTGAACTCCTGGTGAGCAAAATCTTAAGCAAACGATCTCTTCCTACCTTACACACTCTGAGTCACACGATCTCTTCTTCGGCTTTGTTTCCTTCAGCGGATCAAACTTCCAAAGCAAAAGTCACCGTCCAGCGCTGGTTTGTCCGCCTTCTCCCGTGAACAACAAAGCTTACTTCTTGGTTTCTGTTTCTCTTTTTGAAACAATGGAAAAGAAACCATCTATAATATTTATTAATAAATATTAGCAAAAGCTGCTCTCTTTATTTTTTTATTTCCTTATTGGAAAGATAAAGAGAGATTATATATACATATTTACAATAATAATAATAATAACTACTTTATTATTATTATTATTATAAAAAAAAAGTATTGTATATATTATAACGCTCGTCAATCAAATAAATGTAGATTGAAGGAAGTCCCGGGTTGATACGGTCCCCTGAAGCTCTTGGTCGTCGAGATTATCCGACGAGGGAGCGCAGACACTAATCTTCCAATCTCTCGCCGTTGATTGATTCGGCGAGTCGAGCCAAAGGGCAAATGCCACCCCAACCTCCCGGCATCGGGGAGGGGCCCGGACGGCTGCCAGATTTTTGAGGGGACAAAAAAAAAATATATTTTTTTTATAAATTGCTTAAATTAACAGGTCGCCCATATTAGAAGACTTGAAGATTTTTTTTGGGATCGATTCGCTCTCCCAAATCTCCTCGCCGTCGATTTGATCCGGCCGAGTCGAGCACTCCCTTAACTCCGGCATCGGGGAGGGGACGCCGGGAGTGCTGCCGAAATTTACTTAAACTTTTGGGACTTAGCAAATTTTTGAGAAGTTTCAAAACAAAGCCTCTTTTTGTTAATTCAATGAGTTGATTAATCATAAGAGATAAAAAAAAATCTCGTTGAACTTATTGAAAATTTGAGCAATTAGATTCTTTTGATCGGTTTAAAAAATTTGATTCAACAATTGATGTTGTTTTAAATTAAAATTCTTTATTAAGTCAAGTAAAGAATTTTAATATTTTGAAACTTTAATGTAACTATGCATAACATAAAATTTAATAAGTTAAAGTTTAATACCAGAAACTTTAACTTAATTAAAAAAAATTATTTAGATAATCTTTCACCTAAAAATAAATTGAATATAGCTAATTAACTATCAAAGGTGGAAATAGTCAATAAAATCAGGACAGTATGAGAATTGCTAACAAATAACCAAATTGTTGTTGCCAATCAACCATAGCATTTGGAAACCTGAACACCTAATCTATGACTTTGAAAAATGGAAAATGTGTCACAATTCTGTTTGCCTTTTAGAGTGTAATCTCTCCATATCCGAATATTACCTTCACTGTATACAAGTTGACTATTTTTTTTAATGCCAAATACTACCAAGTTTGTTGAATTAACAAAGTTGATTGATCCTATTGTGGAAATATGCAAAGATGAAAAAAGTAAGCTCTTGTGCTAGACAAACTTTTTAAGTCATTATGCTAAAAAATCAAATAAACTCCTTTATTCTTATTCGAGGAACAAATCATTAGCTGAATATTTTTGGAACTCAACAAATTTTTAAGGATCATTTCATCGAACACCTTGTGGCACTTAAAATGAATGGTGAAAGAATCAAACTCTTGAATACAAGTTTGAAAGAATGAAATTTGATCTCTACCACTAAATTTGATCTTCCTTCTGGCCCAAAAACCAACAACTTTGTTTACTTGAGCCAAAAGATGGAGGGGAAGGAGAGGAAAAGAACAAAATAATCATCTTGATTGTTGATGGAGAAGTTATGCCCTGATGATATAAATAATTTTGTTAGTATCAAGACAATCTGCAACTAATTAAAGAAGCTAAGAATACAAAAAAAAAAATCCATTAGCTTTATTATTCTCTATCAGAATCTGTGTGCTTGACACAAAAAAAAAATCATAAAGTAAATTTCTGGCGAGAATACTGTTTTAAAATTTCAATAAATTTAATCAGTTTTGATGTTGAAATCTTGATATATTTGTTAACAAATACAAAGTGACAGCACCATGTTTGTTTCAAGTAATTAAATAAAACTGTGAAAGCGAAGGATAGAGTCAGCAAAAAAAAAAATACACAAACAATCAGTATAATTATGTTGCAGATCTAACGCTTCCACATTTTGCACATTCCACATTGGAATCTGTTGAGTAAAACTGCTAATTAATTCATTTAACTTATAGTAGTCTTATATTATCTAGTGTCAAACTAACAACGAATATACAAATCTTTAATGGCATCTAGCTATAGGCAAGTGTAAGACCGCAATTCGGCTACTTCTAGCAAAGCGTAGACCCGTGTTAGGGAAGTCTAAAAACGATCTAAATAAAACTAAATTTATCTGAGGAATCCAACTCTATAGGCCCCTACATGTTGTGAAGCCACTATTTCCCTTGGCCAATCTGTTCAGTAATGCTATTACAATCCTACTTATGTGTTTAGGAATTCTTGTCTAAACTGAAACTATAATCAAATATACAAAATCCCTTTAAGGGCATTTTGCGCATAACGGAACTAAGTTGTAAGACCCGCTATTTCGGTTACTTCTAAGCAAGCGTAAGACCCATATGTCTAGGAAACTTCTAAAGAATTGACCTTAATAACAAAACTAAAATCCTATTCGGGCCACTTACGCTATTAAGGTTAAGTCGTAAGACCATTCCCCCCAAATAGCGCTAACTTCTAAGTGAAAGAAGACCTATTTGGAAACCAAGTACGGACGTACAACCAAAACTCAAACAATGATCGGGCCACCTCTAACAGGAGGTCCGTAAGTCCCACTATCAGGGCCACTTTCAAATGAAAGCCATAGCCCCTATCCAAATCAAATCATACTGGCAACTCCTAGGAAGCTCGTAAGCCCCAAAACTAAACAAATTAACGGGCCAACCTTCTAAGGAAGCCATAAGCCCCAACCTCAAATTAAACTAAACTAAATTAAATATTCACACAATTCCACATTCAGTCTATTCGGATCTCTAAGAAGGAGGCAAACCCATGGCTGCTAATCAGACCCTGGACACTACAACCAGGTTAGATTGTGGACTGACACGGTGTTATGCAGGTTGTAGACGTGAACCATGGGATCCTTGATCGGCGTACCTTCATAACCCCATAAATACGAATTTAATATATCTATTGCACATTTTACACTTTCTTGTTACCAAAGCCTAAATATTTTCATCCTTAATCGAAGTGCCTCTTCCTAATGCCGTTTAGAGGGGTAATTAACCTATGAGGCGCTTGCGCTTATAGGAAGCTAGAACCAGATCTAAATAAACCCTTGACACTACGCTCAGGGAAATCTGCGTTAATTGTTAAATTTAATCTACCTCTAGAAAAAATTAAAGAGAAACCATAAGTTCGTCGCAGAGCGGGATTCATATTCTGTATCTTTTAACGCGTTAAAGAAATGATTTTTCTGGAGCGAACAGATTCTCTGCGACTGCCGCTAGGAATGCATGTAAACCATAAAAGCATGTGCATTGATACGCGTTAAAAGAGATGATTATTTTTAGAGCGAACAGTAGCTCCCAGGCGAAAACACTAGGACGCCGACAAACCTCTGTCAAACCAACTCGCTGAAGTTGAAACTTTTCAACTCAGAAAGTTCTTTCGGTGGCCATCCTGTACGGAGCCTTTGATATAGGAGCTGTACCCGGAAAAACATCGAAGAGAAACTCCACATTCTCTATCCGGAGTAAACCAACCAACTCCTCAGAAAAAACATCAGCAAAACTTCCCGTAACCGACTGGGATCTCAGAAACAGAACCAACCTCCAGCGTCAGATCCCCACCACCGAATCCAAAAAAAACACTGGGACATCCTTTCCTCCACATTCTGCTCACCTCCAACGCCAGAAATCAACTGGAGAGAACACCTCGTAATCCCTGAATTACAACTCTCTCTCCGGCCCACAAGCAAAGCTCACTTGCTTTCTTCAGACAGTCAATCTGAGGGACTCATAGCCCGACTCAGCCAATCAATGCCCAAAAATCACGGCTATACCGAAGAAATCAAATCTCTTCCCAAAACAAAATCAGACTAGATTTCCACTCTTGCCAGCAATAATCAATCTGACACAAATAAAACTTGCCGGCAATCAACATTACTTCAGCCGGTTAAAATCACGAAAGAGAAACCAGACCAGAAAAAGAGAATCCAAGCATAAAGTCTCAAAACAGCCGCCTCGGACAGAAAAGAGTGACTAGCCTCCAGAGTCAAACAAAAACACGACAGGCCTGATCATAAATGTAAATCGTAACCTGTCACCACATCCGGAGCATCACGAGCCTCCTGCTGACTCAGGCGTAAACTCGTGGCCTGAACTGAGCAGGAGCCCTCAAGCAACAGACTACTTCTGCTCCCTTCTGCAACCGTAGGTTGGTCTCCGGCTGCTCCAGAACTAGTACTACCACCTCTCCCAGAAAATCCCTCAGGCGAGGAGAACAATCCTCGGTCTTCCTGCCGACTGACCCGGCAGGCTCTAACAAGAACCCTCTGATCGGCGCAACTCAGAACGCCGATCAGATCCACCTGCTGGACATTCTGCCAATCCTATGTCCAGCTGACCACATCTTTGAACACAGGACCAGCCATCCTGTAGCACTGGCCATGGTGTCGCCGTCCACAACTTGTTTGTTTTTTTGGTTACTTGGTTTATGGCACATTCATGTAGCGAGCACCGCTAGCCACCCTGTGACTGAACAGACCCGACACACTGCCGATAAAGATGATAACTAAGAGTAGCAACAACTAGTATTCAGTAGCCAGAGCAAATCTCTGCCACTTTCCTTCTCTCCCCCGGAATCTAACAGATCCACGATGACACCCAGGCACAAAATCTCCCATATGCACTCACGCAGAGGAGAACCGTTTATTGCCAGAAGCCTCGAGCACATGTCTCCAAATTCATTGGCATTCAAAGATGTGAGCATAACCCCGAGGCGCACGTGAGTTACGATTACCCACCGGCAAGCCGCGCCCACCGTAAGGCCTGGATTTGCCCAGAGTCTTACTCCTAAATCAAGTCAGTCACTAACCAAAGCTCGTCCTTCTCACGGAGAGAGCTTCATGACGAAAAGATCTCAAAGACATGCTCTCTCATAACGTACCTTTCACATTTTCTGATTTCTGCTGAGGCTTGTTTTTGAGACGAGCTCGTCTATGAACCATGACCTGGATGGCCACTACTCAGCGCGGGGTTACCAGGAGGCTGCCTTTACCGAGCCCTCGAGTAAAATAGATCCATATCTATTTCGGAATCCCCTCAGAAATCTAACTCTGAAATTATGAAATTTTTTCCCTTTCTGATCTGTGGATTCCAGAGGAGTGGAGGATTTCGTACTCTACAGTTACAACGAGTTTCGGTCTTTCATACAAATTGCCTCCCAACGAGTTGGTTGTGTATTTTGGTGCAATGAATTCGTTGCAACATTCTTTGAATAGTCTGATTTATCTATTTCTTTATCTTTTCTCAGGTTATGGCTTTCAATTGGATCAGGCCTCGCTCAATGACTGATATAGAGCCTACTGAGGAGCACATTTGGATGGAGATTGATAGATGTGATTTCACGCATTCTGCTTCTATTAGAGATAGATTGTCATGGCATCAGGAGATGCTGATAGATAGAGATGCATATGCGGGGTTATTCATTCGATCACCTTGATTTCCTGTTTTTGATTCAGAACTTCCTGTAGGGTATGATCCTACAGACTGGGTGATTTCCCTCAGACTTCGCCACAGCGATGGTGGTTCTTTAGGTCGAATTGTTGAAGGCTTAAGTTATGGAACTCAGGATGTATTACAGCCTACTGCAGATCTTGCAGAGCATACTGGCACCATCAGATTACTTAGTTACAGCCTATCTCGTCATGAGATAAGAGAGCAGCAGTATGATTCAGTGTTCGGGAGTCCTTTTAGGATGTTAAAGGGTTATATTTCTTGGGCCCACCATGTACTGAGAGCACATCATGAGGTGCTCAAGCGGGCAGGGGTTTATAGAGCCATATACGCCTCGTTGTTTGATTATAGTCGGCTTTCCTACGGCTGGCTTCAAGCATTAGCTGAACACTGGGATAGTGTCACGAACACAATCTGGATCGGACCGAATGAGATGACAATAACTCTCTGGGATCTACAGTTGGTTTCTGGTCTACCCATTTTAGGCACCCTCTACGAGGAGTGTATTCCTCCAGATTATGATTTATTCAGTCGTCAGCCAACAGGTCATTTGAGGCGAGGGGAGTTTATGTACTTGGAGGATCTTCACCAGTGTTTAGCCCACTACTGTCGCCTTCAGAGACAGAGAGGTCGTCGTCGTGGAGCTATTGTTCCTTTGGATGTCTGGATTGAGAGTGTTTTTAGTCCAGGAGGCATATGTACTATTGGTTGCTCAACCCCATGACCCATTCAGTATGGGTCTTCAGTCTCCTGGGTTGTCTTCAGTTGGGAATTTTGAGCCAGAGTCAGTAGATGAGACACATCCCATTTTTGCCAGGGGAGTTTCAGAGCAGATGTCTTTGGAGGCTTTTGTAGCCACTTGGTTGTGCAGTTTTGTCTTTCCAAGTCAAGACAGATCTTTTCGTCCCAGTACGCTTTTGATGGCCAGCTTGATTGCTAGTGGGAGACAGGTTTCTTTAGCCCCGGCCGTACTCGCACAGATATATTATGGTTTTGGACAGATTTCTGCCTCTTATGGGCGTCGATAGCGTGTGGTTGAGGTACCATGGCATTATGTCCATGGATGGGTGCATATGCATGTAGAGGGAGCTTTCAGTTGTGCTGAGTGACCGGGCCACTATTCAGATAATTTCTTCCTCCTATTGATTCAGTTAGCCAGGGCGATCTCAGCTACAGATAGGGCCTGGATCGGATTGTTTTTCTTTGCACCCTTGTACGTGGCCAGTCGTTTAGATTGGTTTACAGGTCTCTAGTTGGAGATTTACCCTCCCAAAGTTTAGGGGTTTCATTGTTAGATTCTTTGACAGAGAGGGGCAGACCTACTTTGCTTTCCAGGAGCGGCTTTGTGCCTATTGCTTCTTACTTTGTCAGCATGAGACCTGGATGGCTTTGTTATAGGAGAGATTGCTCTATAGTTTTGGAGGGGTATAACCCTAATAGAGCAGCACGACAATTTGGTTTTGTTCAGGCCACTCACTTGGATGGACTTCCAGCACTTCCTGGGGTGATAGATCGTCGCCAATTGAGCTCTCTTTCATTTTCAGTTTGTCTTGAGGTGGCTTCCATGACTTGGGCTTTTCTCCTTCGACTTGGGACAGGTTCTAGCTTTTGTATAGCACCCGTAGATTCTCCTACTGGTATTTCACACTTGCGACTGGTCTGGATTCGTCACACATTTTCTTCCTTCTTTGAGCTGGGCTTTCAGAGATATAGTAGGAGGGTCAGGGGATCTAGACACCCGAGGGATTTTCTAGAGTCAAGAGACTGTGCCCCAGTATATGCAGAGTCATTTAAAGTTCGTGGTAGGAGAAGGAGGAGGAGCCCTGAACCTTCTGCCAGATGTGATGACCCCGGTATGTATATTTATATTATAAATTTATTTATTTTATTTTCATGCATATTTATATGATGTTTTGATGAAATTGCAGCCCTTTCGTATGGACGTAGGCCGCTTTCTCCTTCTTTTGATAGGGGTCGGCCTAGGAGCAAGACATTATACGAGCAGACATGTTACATATTTGTTTCATTTAAGTATTATATATTAAATTTAACATTTTTTTTTTGTAATGTAATCCCTTTGCTTGATTTTTAGCATCCTGGCAAGCTCCTGCTGATGCACCGGACATTTCACATACTCTTTCGGTCTCTCCCACTTTAGAGCCAGAAGGCTTAGATACTGCACATGCTTTTATGGATTTACATACATTCCCTTTTAGTGATACAGGTATTAATGCATGTTTATTATTATTATTTTTTCATTAATTGATTGAATAATAGATAGTTTGACTTTTTTTTTTTTTTAACTTAGGTGGTAGGCTTTCTCCTGAGCTACAGCTTAGTGGACTTACACCTGCTTCACCAGCTCCTTACACCAATTTGAGTCAGGCATTGAGCATAGGTAGCTCTTCACATCAGCCGTCATCGAGTGACTTGCATATAGGAGATCACTCAAGCACTGAGATCCCATCTATCACCGTTACTGCTTTTGGTGATGTTGAAGGTAAATATTTCTTACACACATGCTTACTTAGTAGCCTTTATTTGTTATATACATATATATGATTTTTTTTTAACTCCCATTCATATATGTATATATTAAATGACAGACCAGCGTCTTTTATAGATCACACCGCCGGTAGTCCTAGTGGACTTGTTGTGGAGCTGGTTGTTTCGTCTCCTACTCTTTCAGATTCTACTTGGGTAGTCGTTGGTGACTCGTTGGGAGAGCTTTCACTTGATGATCAATGTACTTGTAGTGGCTCTACCCAGTTACTACCCAGGAGTGATGCCGATGACACCACGACGGAGCTAGTCACCCACCCTTCCTTGACTCAGGTGGTCTCAGATTGTTCTTCAGGGAGTTCTTCACCAGACGTTACCTCCCACCAGAGTGGTTGGCGATCTGTAGCTTCTATAGAGGACTCTCACCTTTCAGGTATTATCTTATTTCAAATTAGCATTTCTTATCATATTGTATATATAAATATTTCGTAATGATAACTCCTTTCATGTTCTAGGTTTAGAGCTTTCATGTTTCGAGTCAAGATCTGTGTTTCGAGCTCATCGCTCTTTTAGTCAGCGGTGGCTAAGAGGAGAGCAGTATGCCGTTACTGCGCTACGAGTTTTACTACGGCGAGTAGACCTTAATGCTTTACCAGACTTGTTTAGTTTTCATATGGAGGCCTACTTACTTTTGGACTTTGCTGCCTCCTGTGGTCTACGAGATAGCCTTTTGCAGATGTGGGAGCTTTCCTATCTCACTGTTGAGTTCGGGTTACTTCAGCTAGACTATGCTTCTCGGAGGTTGTCTTACATAATTCTTGCTGATTTAGAGGCTGAGGCCCGAGCTACTTGGGATAGGATGAGGAGAGCTCGTTTTGATCTAGATTTTGGATTACAAAATTTGCATCACTGTCAGCAGGACATTTCTGGGGAGCAGATGGTGCTTATGGGTATAGAAGCTGAACTCAGAGCTTTGAAATTGAGGGAGAGAGTTCTTCTAGAGAGACGTGAGGAGGTTAGAGCAGTGGCTACCCATACCGAGGAGGACTTTTCTTTGATAGCTTCCGAGGTCAAGCATTTGGAGGATAAATTTTCTTTTTTCACTGAGGAGTTTGACTCGGCTCGTCGTCGGTTGGAGCTCGCACAGGAGCAGCGAGCGATATTGCAGGATCGTTTATTCAGAGTTAGACATCAGATCAGCAACATTCAATTCAGACTTTGACAGCTTCATTACCACATTCATGGTATTTATGCATATATTTATTTATAATTATGCATTAATTTTATAGTTTCTTTTCTTCTTCCTTTTTATTATTATTATTATTCTTTTTATAGCTCGACCCTTAGGTTTGTGAGCATAAGAACTTAGCAGTTCAGCCCTTAGGCTTATTAAACTAATGAATTCTAGCTCGACCCTAAGGTTTGTGAGCATAAAAGACTTAGCAGTTCGGCCCTTAAGCTTATTGAACCAATGAATTTTAGCTCGACCCTTAGGTTTGTGAGCGTAAAAGATCTCAGCAGTTAACTATAATGATAAATCATTAAGTCAATATGTAGTCTCATGATTTCTTTACATTATTTGGTAAAGGGGCATTATTATTTTTTTTTTATAAAAAAATTGCCTCCTGTATTACAGGAGGGAGTATAAGGTATCTATAACATTGCCTCCTATATTTCAAGAGGGAGTATAAGGTATCTTCTACCTTATATGATGATATAGATAAAATTGCCTCCTGTATTACAGGAGGGTGTATGTCATGTGTTCTTTGCATTGCAAAAGAACATGTAAAACTTATATCCTACATTGCAGGAATATATGTTAATCATTTCCTATCTTTATATGAGAGATTAAATATTATCTCCTACCTCACAGGGAGATATATAAATTGCCTCCTGTATTACAGTAGGAGTTTTCATCAAAATATTCTATCAATTGAGAGATTATGTGTAGTATTTCTTTAGATATAGGCCATTAATTGGTGGCACAGGCCTTTGACCAGAAATATCTATAAGTTGGTATGCCCATCCTTCATATACCTTTTCGATAATGAAGGGTCCTTCCCATATTGGGTCGAATTTACCACCGATTCGACGATGGGGAATTATGGGTCTTTTACGAACTAGTACAAGTTCACCTTCTTTGAAACTCCTAAGACGGACCATTCGATCATGAGCCCTAGTCATTCGAGCTTTATAGATTTCTAAATTTTGTTGGGCTTGCAGCCTAGTTTCATCTAAAGCTTCAAGTTCTTCCAACCTTAAAAGATTATTCTCTTCTCTGGTTAAGTCGTATTGTATAGCAATACGAAGCGACGATAACTCCACTTCGAGAGGTAATATTGCCTCTGTTCCAAAGACTAGAGAATATGGGGTAGCCTGTGTCGCAGTCTTATAGGTTGTGCGATATGCCCATAAGGCCTCCGTTAATTTATCGTGCCATTCTCTCTTATTTTTAGAAAGAATTTTCTTGAGCAGTTTAACTAAAGTCTTGTTAAATGATTCAGCCAAACCATTGGCTCTTGGGTTATATATCGATGAATAACGTCAATCTATATTATGACGCTCTATAAATCGATAAATTTTGGCGCTTTTAAAGGCGGTACCATTGTCTGATATAATTCGACGTGGTACGCCAAAACGATAGACAATATTATCTCGGAAGAATTTCATAACATTGTCTGCTTTAACTTCTCTTATGGGAATTGCTTCAGCCCATTTTGAGAAGTAATCTGTGGCAGCAAGGATGAACCGATGTTCTGAAGAAGAAGGTGGTTCTATAGGACCAATTATATCGGTGCCCCAGCTTTCGAATGGCCAAGATGCTACTGTAGGATGTAGCGGGTTAGGTGGCCGGTGTATAACATCAGCATGCACCTGACATTGATGACATTTCTTAGTATAGTTAATACAATCTTTAACCATACTAGGCCAATAATATCCCATGTGTTTGATTTTAATTTTCATTTTTGGTCCAGATTAATGCGCACCGCATAATCCTTCGTGGACTTCAGTTATGACTTTCTGGGATTCATTGGGATCCAAACATCGCAGCCATATTTGATCAAATGATCTACGATATAGCGTCTCATTTACGTAAGCATATCTTAAAGCTCTTTTGGATATTTGTGAGGCAGTAGATTTATCCTCCGGTAATCTACCCTCTTTAAAATATGTAATGAATGGTTTCCTCAAATCATTCTCATTCTATATATATAAGCACTTGAGTATTTCATTTTCTTCCTCTTATTGTAAGGAAGCAGGAGATAATGCATGTCTATTCTGGATGGTTATGATGATTGGATCCTCTTGGACATTTGTCATTTCTTTAGCTAGTTTTGCCAGCGCATCGGCTTTGCCGTTCTCACCTCGTGTAATCCTAGTTAGGGTTAGCTCGGGAATTTGTTCTAGGAGTTTCATGCTAGAAAATCAGCTAGAGCCTGTCCTTTCACTGCTTTTTGTGGCATATATGTTATGTCAAATTGCATTAGCAAGACAGCCCATTTAGCTAGACGACCAGTGAGAGTGGGTCTAGTCATTAGAAATTTTAATGGATCAACTTTAGATATTAAAGTGATTTTATGGGATAACATATAATGCCGTAGTTTTTGAGTGGCAAAGATCAATGCTAGGCATTGCTTTTCAATTGGTGAATATTTAGATTCTGCTCCTATTAATCGTCGACTGATATAATAAAGGGCATTTTCTTTGCCATCTTCATTTGTTTGTGCTAGCAATGCTCCGAGTGATTCTTCAAGAGCAGCTGTATATAGGATTAGGGGTTTCCCTGGGATTGGGGCAGCAAGGATTGGAGGATTCAATAGATATTGTTTTATACTATTAAATGCCTCTTGACAAGCATCGTCCCACACGAAAGGAGTATCTTTCTTCATCAATCGTGAAAAGGGTTGGCATCTACCCGAGAGATTAGATATAAATCTTCGGATATATGCCAATCTTCCTTGTAAAGAACGAAGTTGTCTTAGAGTTTTTGGAGGTGGCATTTCCACTATTGCTTGAATTTTATCAGGATCAATTTCGATCCCTCTATGGCGTACAATAAATCCGATAAATTTACCGGATGACACACCAAAAGCGCATTTAAGCGGATTCATTTTCAAATTAAATTTGCGAATCCTTTCGAATATAACTTTGAGATCATTTACATGTTCATGTTGATCTTTGCTTTTTACAACTAAATCATCAACATAACATTCTACATGCTTATGAATAAGATCATCAAAGATGCGGGTCATCATCCTTTGATAGGTGGCCCCGGCATTCTTCAACCCAAATGGCATAACCTTGTAACAGTATATGCCTATAGGAGTTCGAAAGGCAGTATGCTTTTCATCGTCTGGGTCCATTTTAATCTGATTATAACCTGACGATCCATCCATAAATGAGAACATATCGTGGTTCGACATGTTATCGACCATAAGTTCTGCATTAGGGAGTGGGAAATCATCCTTTGGGCATGCCTTGCTCAAATCTCGATAGTCAATGCACATACGAATTTGACCATTTTTCTTCCTTACTGAGACGATGTTGGCAATCCAGTCAGCAATTTTTTCTTCCCGAATAAAGTCAGCTTCAATGAGCTTTTTAGTTTCAGCGTTCACTTGCTCTTCAATCTCAAGTCGCATTCGCCTAGGTGCCTGTTTGATAGGTTGTACTTTAGCGTTGATAGAGAGCTTATGCAGTGCCACCTCTAGTGATAAACCAGGCATTTCAGTGTAATTCCATGCAAAACAATCTTTATACTCAACAAGAAGCATTTTTAGCTTTTCTGCTTTATCGTGTGGAAGATTCGCACTAATAAAGGTTGGCTTTGGTTCATCTTCTGTACCCAAATTTATCTCCTTGAGTTCATCCACAGTATCCTGACCACCTTCTTCAAATTCTTTTGGAGCTTCTTTCAGATCTACTATTAGATCTTCAGCTTGATTTTCGGGTTCGAGCTGTCCCTCCTCTTTATCTGTTATGTTGTAGGAGGTTGCGTATGTTAGACGCAGACGTTGGGGGTACTCAAGATAATGGTAGGATGCTGCTCGTGTGAGACATGACTGTCGAGCATATCCAAGCCCCCATGTTGTAGACAAACCATGACCCATAGGTTTTTGTGCATGCTCGTTGTGCCAGAGTTCTCTAAAATAACGAGCTCGTTTATTTGTTTGCACAAAGAAGATATTTTTCTCTATGAGCTTTCTCATGATGGGTGAAGGATATTGAGGAATAATTATCCACATATTTTCATAATCCCACTCATCTTCATTTTCTATTTCATGAGCAATATGACGTGGTATTACCTTTGATTCGTAGAAAAGGGATCCACGTTCATTAAGACTCCTTTGGGGAGGGACATAGAATGTCTTTAGCATTCCTATGTTTGTATTTATCGTGATAGTCAATGTTTTGGAATGCGCCACTGGCATAGGTACTATTTTGATGATATTTGTGGATATCTGCTCTTCATTTACCCTTATCATCGAAATTGACATATTTTTCAATTTCTTAGATATAGAACTGGGTTCTGGATCCCTTTCCTCTGAAAATTCTGTAGTACCACTGGGCTGATAAAGAAATTCTTCTTCTTCCTCTATACTTGATTTGCTCAAACACCGCACTTTATTTGCATGACTAGCTTTACAATCCAGAGGGATAGCTGATAGTTCATTCTTTCGTTTCCCTATGATTAGGGGTTTGAAAGTTGCAGAGATATTATCATCCTCTTCAGTATCACTACCAAGGTGAGGCACTGAGCAGATTTTCTTCAGTTTATCCTTGCCTTTATCCAGCATAGCAACTTGGATTCTCGGAAGATTGCTGCCTTCTAGCTTTTGAGCTATAAAGTACTTAGCATCATCGTAGATTTTGATTTCGTGCACCAAGAACGGTTGTTCATCACCATCGATGCGATGTTCTTCATTATCTCGATTGTACTTCATACATTGATGAAGTGTTGAAGGCACTATGCCATATTCGTGGAGCCATGGTCTTCCGAGAAGTGCCTTGTATGATGTATTGGAATCAATTACGTGGAATCTTGCCTCTGTATATAGCTCTCCAAAACTTAGAGGTAAAACTACTGATCCCAAAGTTCTTTGCCCTTGTTCATTGAATCTTTACAGGAATACGGTGCTTTTAGTTAGGTATTGAACATCTAAGGCTAATCCTTTGAGCGTTCTGAGGCTCATTAGATTGACTGAGGAACCTGGATCGATCAAAATTCTATTAATTTCTGTGTTGTTACTCTCTGCAGTGACATATAGTGGTCGATTATGATCTGTCGTTCCCAGGAGCAAATCACTATCGCAGAAAGTAACTGTAGCAATATTTTGTGTATATAAGGCTTCTTTTAGGCTTTGCTCGGCAAAGAACGCTTCATACTGCTCAGGATTTTGCAAGGCTTTGATGAGTGTATCCCTAAGGTCCTTGGACATAAGAAGGGCATCGTATATGCTCAGTAATGCAGGAAGCTTGCGAAGATGAGATAAGATGTTATAATCCACATTTGCATTGGCCTCTTTAGGCTTAGGTGGATCTTGCGGCATAGTCGCTTGATTGAGCTGGATATTCCTATCTTGCTCTTTTCCCTTCTTCTGAAGTGAAGGAAGAATTTGTTTTCCACTTCTTAATTGAATTTGCGTCACCTCTTCAGATGAGTCATCCTCAACATGGGAATCTTTTGTGTTCACCACTTCTTCAGCTTCTTCTGAATCTGAGCTACTTCCGAGTTTCGGGCAGCTAGTTTTAAGAGTTATTTTACTCTTATTTTTGTTTTCCGGAAAACACAGTTCTTCATCTGAGTCCGTAAATGGTGATGCCATACGACATGTTTCTTTAGGACCAACTTTTGAATTGGTATTTTGAAGATTAAGAGGTCTACCTCGTCCTCTCCCATTTCTTCCATCTTTTTGGCTTATAACTCGACAAGTTTCTCTTGGATTACTCGTCTCTTCTTCATATTCTGAGTCGAGGTGTAAGTTAGCCATATAATCCTCCAATATGATAGGTCTTCTAGGAGGTTGTTGGTATTCCTCGATAGAATCGATGTACCGCTGGATTTCAATCTTCAGTTCCGATAATCTTTTCTTCATTCTTCTTCAAGATCTAGACGTATAAGCTTTTCCTCCTTGGTCCTTATAATATTTCAAAGGCTTCTTTTTAATTGATGTAGACTCCTCTTCAACCGACTTCTGTAAGTGAAGGAGTCTTGGATCCACTTCTAATTCTAGAGCGTTCCTTCGACGAATGCCCTGAATGGCCAAAAGGACTTTCATTATTTGTTTGGACTTTTTTGATATGTAGGTCTCCCAACCTCCCTCATCTTGTTGGGGCTCTTTTCCTACATCTTCTTGGCACGAGATAAAAGAAATGACATTAGTCTTCTCTCGTTTGGGGTTTGTTAATACACTATCTGGCAGTGTCAATTCGCCATTTCGGTAGCACCTCTCTACCCAATCTTTGAATACAAAACAGTCCTCGATGGGGTGACTAACAATCCGGTGGTATGGATAGTAGTTCGGGTCATTAATCATACCGGCATGTTCTGGTCGGCGAGACTCTGGTAGCTGTAAGCCAA
>NW_021413445.1:0-328 GCF_001605985.2 Dendrobium catenatum | reverse complement strand
GATGGCCAATCCAGCGTCAATAAAATTCAGTTTATTTGATATTTGAATTACTAAAGGTTTGACTGGATAGCATAAAATAAAGGTTTAATAACCTGTTTATTAGTATTTTTTAAATGCAACAACTTGATTAATAACTCGCTGGGCTTGAATAAGAAAATTGCTTGGGAAATTAATTGCTGTATTGGATAATTTAATTAATTGTATGTGAGAATGTAAGGGTGTCAATTCGGGTCAACGGGTCGAGTTCGGATCCAACCCAAGTTGACCCGAACATTAACGGGTTGATCCAAACCCAACCCGTATAGTTAAACGGGTTAGGATGTTCAAC
>NW_021413444.1:0-210 GCF_001605985.2 Dendrobium catenatum | reverse complement strand
CAATCCAAAAATTCATTTTGACACCCCTACATATTACCATTTAATCATATTTTATAAAATTTTAGTTAATTCCTTTTTAGTCACATCTTTGATAATTACATCTCTTCGGGGAAAAAAATGTTATTTTCATATAAAAAAAATATAGCAAAAGAGACTACTTTAATTGATAATTATAAAAAATAGATATGACTAACAATATATATATATATA
>NW_021413443.1:0-203 GCF_001605985.2 Dendrobium catenatum | reverse complement strand
GAGCCTTCTTCTTTCGAATTTCAAAGCAGGCCTGCGACTTAGCGGTGCTTTTCTCAAAACTTAAATTGAAATTAGTTCATATTTTCGTTGTTTTTATGCTTATGTTTTTTGTTCGAGCATGATTGGGGGCATTGGTTTGCAGGACTCGAGAAAGTATACGGGTATCGTGGAAGACTGTGCTTGTGGTTATGAAACTGTGGATT
>NW_021413442.1:0-1225 GCF_001605985.2 Dendrobium catenatum | reverse complement strand
TTTTTAATTAATCAAAGTTAATTTGAATTAATCGATTGATTAAAGAAAAATTCAAGTTTTAAAACACGATGACATTTTTTTTAATGAAAAATTCAAATACAATAAATTTTTTTAAATGTTCGAGAGTTTTAAAATTTTGAGAGCTATTATAAATTTTTTTTGGTTAATTAAATTAATTAATCAAAATTAAATTATTTGTTAAAAAATGCAATAAATCGGAAAAAAAGAAGAAGAAGAGAGGGGAAAGAATATTTTTCTACTATTTGATACATACAACCCAACCATGTACAAAAACTCAAAAATCTTCAAACAACTGTACAAGCTCTCTCAAACAAAAGCTATCTTAAACTCTCAAACTCCCCATCCTTTATACAAATTGATCTCAAATTCTTAAACTCTCCAACAACACAAATTGAAATTCTATACACACTCAAATTAAACTCTTCTACAAGTTCTCCAAAGCCCTTCTTGTATGAGTTCTTGCAACTATCTTTGGGCTATATCCTCTGCAACTGTGAGTCCTGACTTCTGCAACTACTGGCTACGAACACCTACAAACAGACACATGAGTAGTCAGTGCATCATAAATAAATTGAATGAATCTAGCTACTACAAGTAAAACAGAGTAGTGAAAAGCAAGAAAAGCTTAGTACGAAAAAGCCAGTAATGTAACAGTGCTGAAAAGACGGGTAAAGAAGTGAACTACTGTGGTAGGAAAAAGGTTACAAGCATAGAACAACAAAAAAATACTAATGTAAGCCCCGAAGTGTAAAAATCACAGATCTTTCAAACTCTCCAAGTATCAAATCCAAAACAACTGACATCCTCTCAACAAACAAACAATCAAATCCAAAACTTTTGGGCAGCCTTGTTTATAAAGACTTGGTTGTAAGACCCGTTACTCGGCAACTTTCGTAGGAAAGCAGTAAGCCCGATCTTAGGGGAAGGTTTTAGGTAAAATTGACGTAACTCCTAACTCCCAATTAAAACTCCGGCCACTTCTAATAGAAGTCATAAGTCCGATATCTGAGGGAAGTGTTTAGGTGATAATACAAACCTAGACCCCTCAATTGGGCATCCTAGTCTATATGATTAGGTTGTAAGACCCACATTCGGGCAACTTCTTACTGAAGTCGTAAGCCCCCAACATTTTAGAAAAATTACAAAACAAATTGTAACGAACCTAAAATCCAAATAATCAAAATTTAAACCTATGGGCATCTTA
>NW_021413441.1:0-883 GCF_001605985.2 Dendrobium catenatum | reverse complement strand
CGTAAGCCCCTCCGTGGGTTTCCAATATATATATATATAAAGAGAGAGAGAGAGAGAGAGAGAGAGAGAGAGAGAGAGAGAGGAAACAATAGAAAACTGTCATTAAATTATTTTAAGAATAGATTGATGTAGAGGTATGGACAATCTGGCCAAGTCTCATTCATGTAGACAAATTTATATATAATCACAAGTTAAAATTACTTGTATTTACTTATATTGGATAATCCTGGTTCTTCAGCAACATTTAGGTACTCGTTAATTTGATTCCGTTTAAGTACAAACTATAATTGCTTTGTATCTGCTTTTATGTTGGTGTTGTAGTGATTTTTCGTTAAAAATTGTAAATTAGTGTAGGACAAAAACTGATGGTGCGCAATTTATTAAGAAAATATCATTTGCCTCAAATCGATTTTAAGGAAGAAGAATAGGAGCAGTGTTATTTTTAAATTTTGACAAGGGAAAATCGCACGATATGAAATTAATAAGCTATCATCAACTAAAGAAATTGCTTTTACATACCGTTCAAGTTGATAATTTCAATTATTTTAGGCATAAAAAATTTTGAAATATTCAAAATAATTATAAAAAATAAAAATCAATTTTATAGATATTGAAGAAAATGTTTTTTTTTAAGATAATTAAAATGAATTCACAGAAATTATTTTAATAATTTCAAATTAATTGATTAAATATCATTCCAATTATGAATATGTTAATTATTATCATGGTTTAATATTATAGTTTGTCAATTTAATACTGATATTATTTTTATTCATTGCAATAAAATTTCTTTTACTCTCTCTTTCTCTCTCTCTCTGATGGAGCTAAGTTTTTTTGCTGAGCTAAGCTTGGTTTAATCCTCTTAAGATATATACGCAGGCAA
>NW_021413440.1:0-223 GCF_001605985.2 Dendrobium catenatum | reverse complement strand
TAGAATGTAATCCAATGGTTTACATAATCTAATTTGGACTGGTTTACCAATAGGCTCAAGAAATTAGCTTTTTGGAGGATTGGGTTAGCTAGTTTGTTGACCAAGTTCAACCTATGTATTGGGCTTACTGAGTTAGGTGCAAGAGGTTAAGGGACACTTACTTTAGGTATTTAATAAAATTAACTATAGAATATTTTGGTTTTGGTCAAGAAAACCTCTTTAG
>NW_021413439.1:0-224 GCF_001605985.2 Dendrobium catenatum | reverse complement strand
TTTATTTGTAACTAACATCTATATAATGGAATCATCTTAGTAGGGGGTGTCAATAAATGATATGATCAGTTTTGAACTCGAAAAATTCATATTTGAGTTGTTATGATTATTTTTTTTTTCTGGGTTCGAGCTAAAAATCTTAAACGATTAATTATTTAGGCCAGGTTCAAGTTGAATTCAAAAACTTATGTTGACCTCGATTTCGGCTCGATCGTATTCGAGCA
>NW_021413438.1:0-275 GCF_001605985.2 Dendrobium catenatum | reverse complement strand
TCTCATGGGTTTTACACTCTACTCTATCACTTTATTAGTTGATTTGGCATATATACTTGTGTATATTTAGTGGGTTTGTTATTATTTAAAATAAATAAAACCTAAGTGTTGTTTAGGGGTGATAGAGCCCTAGATTTTTATATAATTCAAAAGTTTACTCCATAGCCCCACATTAGAATAGATTTTAATGATTTATGTTTGGAGATTAATATTTGATATTATGAATTGACATCATTAAAAAATGAGGTCAATAGTTCACTGATTATGAATTACAT
>NW_021413437.1:0-225 GCF_001605985.2 Dendrobium catenatum | reverse complement strand
AAGGTTTGGGCTTAGGATTTGGTCCAAAAGCCTTGGAGATTCATGTGATAGAACATTTGGAGCCTTAGGGAGCAACAAAATACTTCACCTGAAGGGAAAAGAGTGCTTGGAAGCAACCTCTTTATACTTGTTGAAACTCATGCAACATAGAGCTTAGAACTTTGAGGAAGTTCTAAGCATCAAACTTGGAAGGAGATGTGCATGAAAAAGAGCATTCCCCATTTA
>NW_021413436.1:0-267 GCF_001605985.2 Dendrobium catenatum | reverse complement strand
TACAAGACCTACCCGCCTCGCCACAAGCACTGCACTGAGCTCCCTCCCACCATGCTATGAAGAGCATGTATAGGTGATCCCCTGAAAGCGAGAATTTTGTTGTTTTTTTGGGTTTTGAGAACGTTTATACCTACGAGAGTGATCGAAGGTGATGTGTCGACAACGATGATGATCGTGCACAAAATAAGTTATTTTTTCTTTCTTTCTTTTTAACTTTAATTTTTTCTCTTTTTTTTGTTACAAAATAATAATAATAATAATAATAAT
>NW_021413435.1:0-268 GCF_001605985.2 Dendrobium catenatum | reverse complement strand
AATTAACTTCATATTTAATATAAAATATAATTGTTAATTAGATTGATTTGGATTAGAGAGTGAATGATAGAGGAAGGAACATATTAACAAATCTCAATTTAGCGACATTTCGTATCTTTTTTTTTTGTTGCACACTTTGTTCATCTTTTCTATTTGGGCTAATTTTATGCTTATTTTAACTTTACGAACCATTGCACATCTTTTCTTCTTTTGCATACATTGTGCAAATTTTTTTTTTTAAGTCTTTCCATAATCACTAATCTAATTT
>NW_021413434.1:0-242 GCF_001605985.2 Dendrobium catenatum | reverse complement strand
ATAAAAATATGATCAATTCGATATATTACAAGTATTTTTTGATTTAAAATAAAATTTTAATGATTTTTTAAAGTTTTTGAACTTAAAAATACATTTAAAATATATTTAAAACTGGTTTTAAATTAAAATAACAGCGTCTTTCTACGTGGCGTTCATTGGTTGGCTCCGCGGTCGTGGGTAATCATTGCGCTGCCGGCAATGATTGCCGCACAATTACGGTAATCGAAACCGCGGAACACGGT
>NW_021413433.1:0-222 GCF_001605985.2 Dendrobium catenatum | reverse complement strand
TGGGACGATCGGCTCTGCACTCAAATCGTATGGATGAAATTTTTTTTTGTCCCAGGGCGATTGACTCTATTCTGAGCTCATTCTAATCATCCAGACAATTTTTATAGTTGAACGTTAAAGAAATTCAAAAATAACTTTAAACTTAAGGGTTTCACAATCTACCCACCTTAAGAAACATGTCGTCCTCAATATTCCCAAATTAGACTGAGTCAGAACAGATCT
>NW_021413432.1:0-264 GCF_001605985.2 Dendrobium catenatum | reverse complement strand
TCGCCAATGCGTTCCTTCACGGTACCTTAACCGAAGAGGTTTTCATGAGGCAGCCCCGCGGGTTTGAAGACTCCATGGCTCCTAATCATGTATGTAAACTTCACAAGGCCATCTATGGTCTCAAACAAGCACCTCGCCAATGGTATAACACGTTTACTTCATTCTTAACTTCAATTGGATTCTCCCATAGTAAATCGGATCCCTCCCTTCTTACTCTTAGAAATCATCAAACAACTATATTTTTACTTGTTTATGTTGACGATA
>NW_021413431.1:0-372 GCF_001605985.2 Dendrobium catenatum | reverse complement strand
TATCTCCTGCATTGTAGAAGAAAATAAAAATTACCTCATATTTTTCAGGAGAGGATTGAATTTGTCTCTCTCATTGCGGAAGAATATAAAAATTGACTACTATCTTTTTTCAGGAGGGAATTTAGATGACTTTGCCTAGTAGGTAGATTTTCATACATAATATTTTTATGTATGATATTTCTTTAGATATTGATCATTAATTGAGGGAGGTATACATTGATTTGAACGAACGGTTGCCTTATGTGGAAGCGAATCGTATGAGATGGGACCCACTCGAAGGCAAGTATGTACGTTATATATATATATATATTAAGTCAACAAATTGCCTCCCAACGAATTTGTTGTGTGACTTTCACACAATAGATTCGTTGC
>NW_021413430.1:0-287 GCF_001605985.2 Dendrobium catenatum | reverse complement strand
CCATTATCCATTCCCCCACCATCCACTTTAAGTTCTAGGTGGTGCAATTTCTAATTTTAAATATCAAATCTCTAAATTTTTCAATCCTCCAAATTCCCAAATTCTCCAACCATTCCAAACCCCTACTGCTACTATATGCTAGATAACACATATTTTATACGTATCGGATTGACGACTAGCCTTAATTGAAAGTTCTCTCTCGTTATTGGAAGGGGTAATTAACTATAGGGGCTTGCGCCTATAGGAAACCAGAACTCAGATCACAAAGTCCTCACAAAATGAGGGTG
>NW_021413429.1:0-301 GCF_001605985.2 Dendrobium catenatum | reverse complement strand
AGGAATAAGAAGTTGCTTTGGGACTTTTTAGTATGTCTCTTCTGTTATGAATATTATTATGGTCATCATAAGTGACCTTTTACTCTACTTATGTTCTTAGTTATTTCAATTTCTATGATTTTTATCTCTTTTGAATATTCTAAAAAATATTATTTCTTGATTTAGCAAGTTTTCGCCATATAATTTGTTATAAATTATAGCTATGATTAATCTAAACAATTTTTATATGATCATACTTCATTTTCTCAAGTTAAAATTATAGATATTAATTTATGTAGAAATTGAATGGTAATTCGACATG
>NW_021413428.1:0-204 GCF_001605985.2 Dendrobium catenatum | reverse complement strand
GTAGGCAGCGAACCCTTCGGCTATTCACACTCTCCTAATGTAGGCAGCGAACCCTTCCGCTTTTCACACTTTCCTAGTGTAGGCAGCGAACCCTTTGAATGCTCTCTTCCACTCTCTCCTTGGCTAAAGAGTGAAGTAATCCCAATTCACAAGTAGAGTCTCTTACATTTCAAATCCAAGTGAAGCCTTCTCGCTCCAATGGTA
>NW_021413427.1:0-235 GCF_001605985.2 Dendrobium catenatum | reverse complement strand
ATTATCTTTATCGAAAGATGTAGGAAGGTTTGAGTCTGTCTTCAAGATCTCAAGGAAGACCTTCAATTATATCTGTTCTTTAGTTAGGGATGACCTAATGGCAAAGACATCAAATGTAGTCTTTGCAAATGGTCAGGTTATGTCTATTGAAGATCAAGTAGCTATTGCTTTGCGAAGGCTGAGCTCCGGCGATTCCCTTCTGAGCATAGGCCTATCGTTTGGTCTGAACCATTCA
>NW_021413426.1:0-262 GCF_001605985.2 Dendrobium catenatum | reverse complement strand
AAGTTTTGGTTCTCCAAGGCTTGATTTCGATTGTTTTTCGACCGTGACAAATTTACTTTGGTTCATTATTTTTAAAGATAGTTTTTTAAGCCAAGTGATGGATGGATTTGTTTTTATATATCCAATTAATTCTTTGAGTTAGGTCATTGATTTCAAAAGACAATTCTACCCTAAGAAAACGTTTGAGCTAAGGGTAACCATGATCGGATATTCTACTATTCTATAGATTGATAAGATTATTAACACATTAACTTACAAGTTT
>NW_021413425.1:0-436 GCF_001605985.2 Dendrobium catenatum | reverse complement strand
CGCCGGAATTCAGATCTCCGGCCATTGAAAACAGCCCTAAATTCAGATAGAAATACTGCTGAAATCAAGGGAAAAGATGAAGTTGCAGTTAGCGAAAATTCAAATCTGTTAGTTGAGCCGAATATAGCTCAAAATTCAAATCTTCAACACAACATTTCATATTCAGTTTTTCTGGAAATTAGAGATGTTAATTCTGAAGTTAATTTGATGATTCCTATTGATATGTTAGAGTCTACCGATACTCTACATAAATTACTGAAAAATGCAGAATTTCAAATATCAGATATTTAATTCCCTCATGACGTGGAGGCAAATAAGGGAATTGAGGAGCTTAAGCTGGAGCCAACAAAGTCAGTTGATCAAACTGATATTCAAATCTCTCAAATGCTGGAAGCCGTCGAGGAAACTTCTTTATTACCGGATATTGCTTACAATT
>NW_021413424.1:0-252 GCF_001605985.2 Dendrobium catenatum | reverse complement strand
GAGCATCAAGTTGATCAAATCTTTGATCAACATGAGTTTTAAACTTCCTTATCCACTCAACCGCTGCATTCAATCGTCCCGACGTTTGAGAGAAAAAAAAAATTCGTCCTGGACGATTATAAGATCGTACAGACGAACTACATTAAAACTGCTCTTAGAAAGTTTCATATCACACAAACTGAATCTTACACACGTCGTCCAGTACGAAAAATTTCGTCCCGGATGATTTCAACACATTTTTGGATTTTTGAA
>NW_021413423.1:0-297 GCF_001605985.2 Dendrobium catenatum | reverse complement strand
TCATACTTTTTCTATACCCAAAGAGGAAAGAGTGGCATTCCCCTTAAAAGGGAAGTGCCCTCTTATACATTTGGGTAGTTTATCATGAAGAATCCAAGGGGTTTGAAGAAAAGGAGTTCAAAGAAGAACAAGACTAAAGATTTAAAGATCAAGAGTATCCCACTCAAAATAACTTGCATCATTATTAGGCTTAGAATCTAGGTTGTTGTCAGTGGTGCCCGGCCTCTCTACTTTTTGCAAGACTCTGGTTTGTAATAAGAAAGGCAATTCTACCTATGGACATTTATTAATTAGTTA
>NW_021413422.1:0-216 GCF_001605985.2 Dendrobium catenatum | reverse complement strand
AAAAGCTTTTTTTATTTAATTGACTAAAAATAAATTTTTTGAATTAACTCCCCTTAAATTAAACTGAAATATTTTTTATAAATTAAATATTAAGAGATTAAAAACAAGAGAGGATAAAGAAATATTTTGCTGGATAAATAAATTTACATCCCCTTCATATTTTATTTACTGAAATGCCCCTATCCTCTCTCTCTCTCTTCGCTTTCGTAATCCATT
>NW_021413421.1:0-238 GCF_001605985.2 Dendrobium catenatum | reverse complement strand
TACTAGGGTACTCAACGTCGCCACATTGTATGAAAAAAAAAATCGGGCAAGGGAAGGACCCCCACACCCCCCAGCAAGCATGAAAAATTGACTTGAAGTTAGAGACAATGGTACAACCCGATTGATCAATACAATCAGATTCTACATAGAACTAATAGTTTGAACTTTGAAGTTTGGTTGGCCACGAAACCTTGTCAAGAGACCAGGCAAGGGGATGCTGAGTCCATAAAGATGAGAA
>NW_021413420.1:0-299 GCF_001605985.2 Dendrobium catenatum | reverse complement strand
ATATATTTTTAATTTTGTAGGTGTGATATCATAATATTGTATTAAATGTCAATTAAGATAATATATTTTTGATAATACACCTGTTTTTAACTCTAAAATTGAATCACTATCTATCTACGTAGATATGCGTAAACCGGTTCGACTTCAAAAGCTTCTTTTTCGTTGAATTGTTTGCTTGCAAAATTATGCACGAGGAAAACAAGTGCAAGTGAACCCGAGAGGCCATAGGCACGGTTTATTATTTTGTGCGGAGTGCGGAGGGCATTCGGAGATCAATAAAAATGTGTCACGTCACTCCT
>NW_021413419.1:0-251 GCF_001605985.2 Dendrobium catenatum | reverse complement strand
ATTTGATTATATTATTATTTAACTTGTAAAAAATTTCAAATAATTTCGAAAAAAATAAAAAAATTAAAAATCTAAAAATTCTAAAAAATTCTTGAAACTTCCTTCCTCCCCAAAAAAACTATAAATACTTGGGCTGCAAACGAACCGAGCTGAGTCGAGTATGTAAGTATTTATGTTTGTGTTCATTTAATATCAGGTTGTTCAAGTTTGGTTAATTTTTGTTCGAGCTTTATTGTTTGTGTTCATGTTTG
>NW_021413418.1:0-283 GCF_001605985.2 Dendrobium catenatum | reverse complement strand
TGTTCGTTCCATTAGTTTGTTTATTTGTTTTTTTATTAATTGCATGTGTATAATGCGCTTATGTTCTGTCGATTTGAATATGAGACGAACATGATACAATTATTCTACTTATTTATCAATTAATTAATAACAATTAAAATTTCAAAATAGTATTATTTATTTATTTTAAGGAAATATAGAATAAAATAAGCTCATATAAGATTATGTTTTTGCTCGGCTTATTATTAAAAATAATAATAATAATAAGCTTAAAATAATTATTTAAAATTAAGTTATCTATTTA
>NW_021413417.1:0-214 GCF_001605985.2 Dendrobium catenatum | reverse complement strand
TTCCAAAAGATGGTGATAGAATCAACATTACTCCACTCCTTTCTATTGTGACATTTTTTATTATAGAAAATCAACCTATTGATGAAGCCCAACTTATCTTAGACTATCTTTATGGGCTTTTCAAAATTGGGCATGCTGATCAAAAAAGAAAAAGAAATATTGCATTAGGTCATTTACTTACGTTTATCTTGGAAAAGAAATACAATCTAGTGCA
>NW_021413416.1:0-295 GCF_001605985.2 Dendrobium catenatum | reverse complement strand
CTTCAACGGGAAATCCAACAGCTGCAACAACGGTTAGTTTTTTTTGAACAAAAAGACGCAGCTGAACGGCAAGAAGATGAGGAAGAATTCAATCCTTTTCACCAAGATCGCTCTAGTGACGATGAGGTGATTAGGAGACAACAATATCCAGTCCGAAAAGGCTCGCGTGATGATTGTGGAGTCAAAATCGACCTTCCGGAATTTGATGGCAGATTAGATCCTGACGAGTTCTTGAAATGGCTTCACACGGTGGAGCGCGTTATTGAATTCAAAGAAATACCCCAGGATCGTATTG
>NW_021413415.1:0-266 GCF_001605985.2 Dendrobium catenatum | reverse complement strand
AATTTGTAGATTAACAACCCCAAAGTATGAGGGCTACTGATCTAAAGATCCTAAAGCTTATAAATGTAAAGCAGTCATCCCCCTTAAAGGATAAATAATCACATGAACCCTTTGAGATATTTATTTAAGATTTATTAAGAGATAGAAGAGGGACCTTTCAAATTGTTGCAAATCTATTTTTCATGTCTTATGTTTTGATGATTGACAAACAATATTTCTCTTGGACTAGTTGTTGCTTCTAACTTTTCAGGAATCGAAGATCGGAC
>NW_021413414.1:0-4173 GCF_001605985.2 Dendrobium catenatum | reverse complement strand
GATAATGAGAGGAGTATATGTCAGGTGATTTGTGGATAATTTTTTTCTTTTTAAGATCAATATTTCCAAGAAAAAATCATGTAATATTTTCACTGTTGTAAAATCTCTAGTGAGATTAGGGATTTTAATCTAATTGAGGGCTCTTTTACTTGCAAGTTGGAATGAGAGTTTCCAAATTTGTATAATTCTCTCCTGCAAAAATCCACCTAAGCTACACTTTTATGTATTACTTCACTGTAAATATAATAAAAAATGAGAATCATGAGATGGCTGCGTATTATAACATTAGTGCAAAAAAAAAACAGGAGAATTTTACATTTTTGTTACAAAGAGGGGTCTTCAGGCCAAATATGAATGTACTTTCTATTTCAATTCAGAAAATTTAAAGTCTTTATCATAACAATAATTTTAATAAAAAATATTATCATTATCTTTAATATTATATAAAATATAATATATTCATATATCTCTATTAAAATTTGCTTGAAATTATTTGATCTTAATTTGTGTAGTTCATGACCAAAGATCGTCGGAAAGATTTGCGTATGGCCCTGCAGTTTTCATAACCAACCGCATATATTACACTTTACACATCTCATTAAATCTTCGCAAGACACAGCTTATGAATAGTGGAAAATGGGAAATATGAAATCTTGAAGGCTAAATGAAACTTTATGAAATATGATTGAAATTTTAACTAAAAAATTACCTTATCTTTCCAGAAGTAGACATCAGTATCGCAAAGGGAAGTGAAAAGGATTTTGATGCGAACCTCCATTGCCTTAGGAGGCGCCACCTCCACCTCCTCAATAAAAAGTGGCTCCCGTGCCTTCCATGCCACGGCAGCTGTTCAATGGATAGCAACATCATGTAAAGCACTCATCATTAGACTTACAGGTCACATGTGTAAAGGCAACACTACACTTTACCACTAGTTCTGACCTCTAACGGTCCTCTGTCATTCCCGAATATTCCTTCTCCTCAGGTCCTTATATACCGCAGGAAGTATAACGAATGGCAAGCTTTCCTTATACATTTTCACCGTTCATCTTCTTCTCTAACATGGTTTTGCAGGTCTCCTATCATGGTATCAGAGCTTCTTAGCTTCATTGCAAACTTCTGTTCCTTCTATGGCAGATCAAGGAGGATTATCTCAAGCACAATCGTCTACATCTCCGTCGCAGAACCCGTCGTCTCTGTCAGCTGCAATGGCATATTTCACGGTTCTACCTCCGCTCAAGTTCCTTATGTAGAATCTAAAGCTGCTGGTTCATACCCAACTTACAGTAGAAAACTACGCAATCTGGAGGTTACATATCCATCAAGCCTTCTCTACAAATGGCTTCGAAGGCTAAGTAGTAGGATTAAAGGTTTAAGATAAACACAAGAGTAAGGAGGAAAGCGATGGTGATTGGAAGGATCGTAGTCGGTAGGTAGTGGTGTTCGAAAGGACCGTAGTCAGCAAGCGACGGTGGTCAGAATGATCGTAATCAGGTGACGATGGTTGGAGGGACCGTAGTCAGCGGGCGACGTACTCTATGGGCAACAGAGGTCAAATGGACTATAGTAGGCATGTGTATATGGTCAGAGTGGACAATAGTCGATGTGTGACAAAGATTATAGGGACAGTAGTTGGCAGGTGACAGTGGTCGGATAGTGGTGCGGATATAGCGTAAATTATAGTTGACGGGCTAAAGTGTTGGAATGGAAGGCTAGTTGGTGCTTCATTTGAGTTAGTGGTCGGTGTTGGCCAGAGGTTCATCAGTGATAGCCTCGTGGCACAAGATCATCAGACCGGTCGGTATCGGAAAAACAAATATGAGTCATTCAATATAATCTTTGCCGTTCTTCCTAACACCGGCCCAATGCGCTAGGCCTCCACTCTCGTACCCCACGCTCCCTCCGCCCCCCCCCACCACAACCTTTCCCCTCTTAAGTGAGAATGATGGAGTATGTTATAATGGATTATTTAAAATTATTTGGGAGTGTCATGACTAGTAAATATAAAGAATATCAAGGACAGGTTAGGAGTATTCAAATAAATGACCGATATCAACTCCCACGATCCTTAATGATGTTAAAATTTGACAATCTTGGGCTCGTTGGGTTTGCCCCATGGAGCCGCTCAATTCGTCTGTAAGCATGCATGTTATATTTATATATCATTTGGTCATCCAATTTATATTTTAAACCTTCCAAATAGGCATTGCTCTTTTGATTTGGACCCATTTGGGTTTGGATTGGATTGAATTTGACGTCATCGGGTTAATTTGTCTCCCAAAGATGTTCAATTCGACTATAAGCTTATTGAAATCGGAATTCAGATAGTCCTGAATTTAATTTTGGATGTTTCTAATTCATATTTGTATCGAGATTCAAGCATGATCTAAGTGATTTTTGGTGATGTATCATTAACAAAAGAGAAAATGCAAAAGATAATAAAACTTTTTATGTGAAAAGATCAAGCAGGAAAAAGAACATGTGGCCTATCCCTATTTGCATATTCAATTTATGTAGTTAAAGCTACAAAAGTTTGTTCTCCTCTATAATTAGAGAAGATGTGGTTACAAAGTTGAGAGCACTTGCTTGGTTTGTTGTAGTTTTAGTAGATATTTTGGGAGAAATAATAGAGGGATATTAATAGTATTTTGAGAATATTTTTGAAAATGTTGAATAAAATTTAATAATACTACATTGAAGGCCTGTGTTGAATATTTTGATTATGGTTCATTTATTTAGCTTTTAAGTGTCTTAATGAATTTAAAATTCAATGATCTTGAGCTTATTTGATTTACCTTATCGAGCTGCTGATTTTGATTTTAAACATGTAAGATTTAGATAACTATTTGATCCTTCAATTAATATCACTATACTTAATGTGCTTGATTTGGTCTCATTTGGATTTGGATGGGATCACCTCTAAGGTTGCTAGTTTCATCTTATTTGCACATTCAATCAAACTATAAGTTTGTAAAAATTGGAGTTTAGATGGTCTTGAATCTAATTTTAAAAGTTTTCAATATAAGATACTACATATACTTTCATACATATCAAGCAAATTTTATATGATGTATCATTTGTCCTCTCATTTTTGGACCCTGAAGTGAGTGTCCAAAACTATATATTGAATTTTCAAAAAAGTTTGCAACGTAAAATTATAATATAAAAAAATTACATGGTATGTACACAACCATGTGTGCTTGCTGCTACAATAATAACCCTCACTTAAAAAAAAAAATTATCCTTACATATATGACTTTGAAAAGAAAAAAATAGCAAAATTTTAATAAAAATCATAAATTAGTTTTAAAATTTTATAACTTCTTTTCTTTCTTTTCATGTATAGATACTTCATATAAGTGGAGGAAATCTCATAACCCCCAAATCTTCTCATTTGA
Source organism: Dendrobium catenatum (assembly GCF_001605985.2). Lineage (NCBI taxonomy): Eukaryota > Viridiplantae > Streptophyta > Magnoliopsida > Asparagales > Orchidaceae > Dendrobium > Dendrobium catenatum. The sequence goes on along the minus strand of NW_021413414.1, from coordinate 775 downwards.
GAGCTATAGTTCCTTATGTTAAAAAAGATTAAACATTGTTTTATGTAGACCGATTGCATTCATCTTGTAGGCTCAAATGTGTCTATATCAAAAGTAACAAATTTATCTTCATAGGCAAAATAGTTAAAAAAATCCACATCTCTTCATACCTTCTTTATAGGCTTTAGTTTATTCTATTAAAATAGGTTATGTTGGGCCTTTATAGGTGAATTACAATCCCTGTAGAGGCCTTAATGCGTTTCTACAAAGAGTATCAAACTGTCTTTCATACATAAATTTATGAAGAAAATTCATCTCTTAGTAGCTCATTTGTTAGCTCTAGCTTCATCTCAAAAATTATCTTTTGTAGTTAGATTACATGCCCTCTTGCAGAAGCTATTATTATGTACGAACACCGGACGGGACAACCGTCTGGTTAATCGCTGGGTACCCAACGGTATTGAGGGGTACCGAGCTGGGTACCCAACAATGGAGTGACATGGCGCATTTTTATTGGTCTTCAGACAGTCTCAGGACTCCGCACAAAATAATATATCCTCTTGAAGACTCAAGTGCATCCCCTCTAAGAGTACAAAACCGTCCTTCATATATATATATAGAGCTATGAGTTTCAACAAAATTTATAATTCCTACATTGGAGCTTTGGTCTTCATCTTGAACTAGGGTTAACTATCTTCATTTAGAGTGATTAGGATTGAAAATGAGAGAATTTTCTGCTACATTTTTAAGCTTCAATTTTCTCGCCAATAGGAAGGTATATATTGTCAAGGCTTGA
>NW_021413413.1:0-279 GCF_001605985.2 Dendrobium catenatum | reverse complement strand
GATATAAAAATAAATTTTGTAAGAACATAAACAAGTTGAAATAAGATTGACTAATTGAGTCAAAAGAAGAAGAAGAAGAACAACAACAACAAAATCAAGCCTTTGTCCCACTACGTGGGGTTGGGTACATGAATCCTTTTTCGCCATTGTGTCCGGTTAAAAGTCAAAGCCTCATTTAAATCTAATAAAGAAAAGATCATTTCTAATGTTTTCTAACCAAGTCTTTTTAGGTCAACCTCTACATTTCTTAACATAAGTCAAATTTAATACCTCAACTTT
>NW_021413412.1:0-208 GCF_001605985.2 Dendrobium catenatum | reverse complement strand
TTGATTTGTATAATTGATTCGATATGTTTTGCTCTCTCACTCATCCTTAAATTTTTTAAATTCTTTTTCAAGATCAGCATAGGATGATTTTAAAATCTCATGATTTTTATTCAGGTCATCGTATTCATCAAGTAATTTCATGTGGTTGTCATCTATTAAAGCATGATCTTTACTAAGGATTTCATGTTCTTTCTTAAGTTCTTCCAAT
>NW_021413411.1:0-248 GCF_001605985.2 Dendrobium catenatum | reverse complement strand
GATTTATAGTGGTTCGATCTATAACCAGACCTACATCTACTTCCCAGAGGCACCCTCTGAGTATTGCACTAATACCAATAGTGACTCTCCTTTTACACCCACAGCAAGGCGGAGAAGCCTTTACAACACACTCTTTTCACCACTACCCAGTACGGCAGAGAACCGTCATCCTTTTATACAATCCTCAGTGTTGGCAGAGAATCGTCCGTCTTTTCACACTCTCCTAGTGTTGGCAGAGAACCCTTCCG